>NC_056751.1:122371045-122418545 GCF_019279795.1 Protopterus annectens | reverse complement strand
GAAAGGTGATTCCTGCATGATTGTGTTATCACAATGGAGTGGGACATCGGAAGTTGTTGGTATGACCATTGTGTGAAGAGCATCCATTGTAAAATTCATGGGTAATCTGGCTAATGGAAGGCGAGGGATAGCAGCCGCCATTACCCCCAACACCTTCAGGGCCAGTCGGGCTTTGATTTTGTTGCTGTGGAGGAGAAGAGAGACTTGTTTGTGTATGTCTGCTATCCTCTGGTCTGTGAGGATGGCTGACATGCTGACTGTCTAGATTTGCGCCTATGAAGGTAATAGCACGACAAGGCGACAAAACAGACTTTTCGCAATTTACTGAGATACCTAGCTTTCGACATGTGTAAAAAGTGTAGTCCCTGGCAAGTAGCAGAAGATGCTTGGTGGGGGCTGTAAGGAGCCAGTCGTCTAAGTATGGAAACACATGGAATCCTCGACGTCTCAGATGAGAGGCGACCACTGCCATGCATTTGGTAAACACCCGGGGGGGCTGTGGTGAGTCCAAAGTGCAGGGCTCTGAATTGGAAATGACTGGTTCCCAGCCTGAAGCGGAGAAATCTCCTGGAGCATCTGTTCATTTTTATATGATAGTACGCATCCTGGAGGTCTATAGAGCACATCCAGTTGTCCTGCCCCAAGAGGGGTAGGATGGACTGCAGTGTGACCATCCAAAATTTTGTTTTCTTGACAGACTTGTTCAAGTTGCTGAGATCCAAAATGGGTCTCCAGTCCCGTTTTCTTTGGAACCAAAAAGAATTTGGAGTAGATTCCGGATCCTTGCTGGTCTGCTGGAACTGGTTGAATGGCTTTTTGCAAGCAACTTTGATATTTCTAACGCTGCTTGCTCCCTTTGAGTGGGTGGAATGTCTGGAAGGGATTTTTTTGATTGTTTTGGAATGCGAAAGAATGGGATCGAATAGCCTTCGGAAATGATAGACTGTACCCACTTGTCTTGAGTTAGGGATTGCCAGGCTTCTGGGTACAATGATAATCTTCCCCCGACTGCCTCCGAAGGTGGACAGTCGGGCAACACCTCAGGGATGCTGAAAGGGCTTGTCAGAAAAAGTTTCTCGACTGCCCTGATTCTGCGGACCCCCCCTGCCTCTAGGGCGGTGTCTACCATTATTGTTCCCCCCTCTGCCTCTAGAGGGGAACTGACCCTGTGCGTCAGGCAAAGCTCCTTGAGATTGTTTGCGGAACCACATCTTTCCCCCCTTCTGGCCCTTGGGGTAAGGCCTAGAAGGAGTAGAAAAACAGACTCCCACGGCAAAGAGAGTTTTGCCATCAGTCTCGCACCTAGTCAGGGTTTCTTTCACCTGACGACCAAAAAGGGACGATCCATCAAACGGGGAGTTAGTGAAAGATGCGTTGAAAGGGTCCGCAAAATTGCATAGCCGCATCCAGGCATGCCGACACAAGGCCACACCTGTACCTGCGGCTCTGCTCGCTCCATCCGCCGCATATGAAAGGAGGCGCATGGAGTTAGCTATTGAATTGAGGGTAGCCAGCTGAGAGTTCATCTTATCCTGAAAACCCGCAGCTGTTGGATCCTTTAACATCTCATGCGCTTCCTTGATCAAGTCTCTCTGAAGACGGGTGAAATGACAGAGGTAGTTCAGCGAACGCATAGAAAAGGTTGCTGACGAGAACATCAGCTTCCCATACCTGTCCATATTCCTAGATTCCTTGTTAGGAGGATGGACGGGCACTGAAGGATCAGCTAGTTCCTTCTTGGTTACAGCAGCCACCACCATAGCATCCACAGAAACTCCTTTGGTCAAAAATTGTTTGTCTGCTGGGGCCGTAATAAACTTTGAAGGTCTCCTGGGGGTGGGGTCGGTCCACAGAGTCTGGAGCCGTCCAGGCCTTTTTTGCTACCACCTGCATGAGGGGGTCAAAGGGAGGGGACACCCAGGAGGTGGAAGGGCGAGAGCCGAACGCCTCAAGATACACAGATTCATCCTCTGAAGGATTGAGAGCTGGCCAATTCCCCCTCTGTTTTAAGATCTCCAGGAGGTCTGCAATGGAGACATCTTCAGAGGGGGAACGGGGGGAACCTTCAGAATCCTCTAAATCCGTGTCAGAGGTGACTGACTCAGGTGAGTCTATGTGCTTCCTCTTGCACTGTCTTCTTAGTGGGCTCTCCTGCCAGGTCAGGAGAGGCCTCGGAAGTGATCCCCACTGGGGATACTTGAGGAGCTGGCTCTCTGCGATCCGGGATGAGGGAGTGAGCAGAAATTACTTGAGGCACCATGGAGGAAGGGGCGGACGGAGCAGACTGTGGAGTTGAACCAGGTTCCAACACACTCCGCATAACCTCGAAGGCACCCCTGTCAGGCAGAGCCAGAGGTCTCCGCTCCGAAAAACTGAAAACCTCCCCCAGCACCGACAGTGATGGCTCCGAGGCCGATGGAGCCGAATTCACCAACACCGAAGCACCGAGAGGAAGAGCAGGGTCGGACAAGGGTCCGATGCCACTCACCCCCTCGGAGCCGACGAGGGAAGTCCGGCGCCGAGATTCCTCCAAAGAAGAAATCGGAGCAGACGATGCTGCCGAAGACAATTGTATCGGTTCCGATGCCGCCACAGTCTCGGGTCCGAAACTCCCCGGCTCCGAACTTTAAGGAGTCGGAGGAGGAACATTTTGAGTGATAGGGTTAACCATCGACTGATGAGTCGGGCTCTGAAGCATCTGGGCCAGTGCCTCGGACTTTGGAAGTCGACTCTACCCTCTGAAGGTCATGATCTGAACGTCTCGGCGACCTAGAGGAGTGAGACCTATGGCTCCGTTCAGACAGCAAAGGAGATGTTGAAGCCAAATGAACGGAGCCAATAGACTGTGACCTAGACCTTTTCCTAGTTGTCGGTTCCGATAACCTTATCGGAGCCGACTCAGTGATGTCTAACACCTCGGCTCCGGCCGGAGCCGAGGAAACAGAAGAAATACGTGTTCGAGCCCCATCGGTTCCGGTCGGAGCCGATGTTGGAACAGACTTTGAAGCCCCAGGTGACGACTCGGAAGCTGGAGCCGACGACCTGGTAGGCTTCGAGGGTTTACCCGAAGATAGAGTCGGGGGACCCTCAGGCTTCAATAAGCCTCGTAAAATAAGCTTATTTCTTTCCTGCAGGACTCTAGGGCTGAAGCCATGGCAAACAGCACAAGAGTCCTGCAGGTGAAAAGGTCCCAGGCAGTACACGCAAGTGTGACAGTCTGTCAGAGACATCTTCTGACAGCACAAGTCACACTTCTTAAAGCCTGAGACCTTTGATTCTTTAGACATTAGTAAAAATAGAAAGTGTAATCACCCACACTGACACAAACACACCGATTACACTAACTGAAAATTTAAATTAAACTAATTAAGCCAAAAATTAGTAATTTGTTCCCTACAAAAAACACACTCCACTACTAGGAGGGGGAGGGAAGGGCCAGAAGGCCTAAGGAAAGAACTCCTAAGTTCTTGAAGTAAAAAGGGGAAGAAACTGGAGGGGATGGATAGAAAACTACTTAACTTTGGTAAATATAAGAAAAAACTAAGTTAAAGGGGTTTTAAATAAGTTTTAGATTGCTCTAAATAAACTAACCTGAAGCCGGTTGGAACAACGCACCTCGATCGCTATAGCGGCAAACGAGATCTAAGGTATTACCACCTAGCATTGTGGGATAAAAGGGGAGCCTCGAGCCGGTGGAACTAGCTCTCGAGCTTTTAGAGTGGCCGAGTCGGAGCCAAGGTTCGGCTCTGAACCCATCCAGCAAGAATGAAGGCGAGATAGACAACTTAACATTAGTAGTTTCATGTTTGGGTTAAGCTCTTCTTGGAGTTCATGTAGGACACAGCCCGGGACACCGTCTGCTCCCATTGATTCTGTTTTTTTTGCTTTGGAGAGGGCGGCTCTTAACTGAGCATCTGAGATGTCAGGGGGGCAGCACTCTGCTGGGATAGATATTTGCCCTTTTGGTGTGGGGGGGGGGGTTTGCGCTGAACCTGTCAGCTAGGATGTTGGCAATATCTGTGGGTTCGGTGTATTTCTCATTTTGGACCAATTCTGAGCATATTTGGGAATTCCCACCCAGGTTCCTAACATAACTAAAGAAAGCCTTGCGATTATCCTTAGTGTCTTGTGCAATTTTTCTCTCGAAGCTGGCCTTAGACAATTTTATGAGTGCCCGTAGTTTTTTTGCTAATACTGATCAGAGATGCCCTCCCTTTTTGGGATTTTGCTGCATCGTGTAGTAGCTTCCTCCTTCTATTGTATAGTTTGTTTATGGCTAGGGTCCACCAGACAGGACGCCTGCCTTTGGAGGATTGGGTCTTAGTTTCATTTGGGATTGCATGATCCATGCATTCCTGAAGGTGTTCATAGAATGCATTTAATACAGGATTCTGCAGTCTGGGCCGTATTTTCCACAGGCCCGGGGGCTTTCAAGGATTCCACCTCGGTTTTGATCTTTTGATGTGTAGACAAATCAGCTGTGATCTATAGAATTTTAGTGTAATACCCTTTCATACCATATATCAAAGGTTTACCTAAAGTTCACAAAAATGTTTTACCGTTACCTATGCGCCCTATAGTGGCAGGTGAAGGGGGGGGTAACTGAAACGATTTCAGTCTATATAGAGAAAGTATATAATCCATTAATTAAGAACATACCCACTATATTAAGAGACATTTACCAATTGATTGATTCATTGGATCTGCTATTTAATGATGGATTACCTGATACATGTCTACTGGTCACTTTAGATGTAAGAAATTTATTTACCTCTATTCCTAATGGTTATGGTTTAGAAGCAATTAGGGAGACTATGAATCATGCTCCTGAGTTCAATAATGATTAACAAATATTGGTCTGTACTCTTAGACATTTTGTCTAATGTCTTTATGTTTAATTATACTTACAGAAATGGGGTGTCGCAATGGGCACACCATGTGCCAGTACATATGCTAATTTAGTAGTTCATCATTGGGAGAGACTGTACCTTTTTAATAGTGAATATCATACAAAAATATTACTGTACAGATGTGTAGATGATATACTGATGTTTTGGAATGGTACTCTTGATGAGTTTAGGGAGTTTATCAGATATTTAGAATCTACTACTGACTTAAGATTTACCATGGATTTCTCTAGATCCAGAAATGACTTTTTGGATATTACCATCTCTAAAGATATACAGGGCTATATATCTACTTCCCATTTAGGAAGGCATGTTGGAAGAATACATTGCTTCATTTTAACAGCATGCATCCTCGATTTATATTTCCAAATATAGCCAAGTCAATTAGACTTACTAAGTTATGTAAGGATTTGACAAAGTTGAAAGAACAGGCTGATATTATGGAACGCCTCTATAGAAAGAGGTTATAATAGTTCCATGGTAAAAGATCTAAGAGTTTCAATTTTAAATGCATCTAAAAATGGAAGTAAACAGGTGTATGTTAGACAGAAGGGACCAAGTAATACTAAGTATGACTCTAGTGACTTTTATTACAAGGTTTACTAATGATAATAAAGAAATTATTAAAATATGAAGGAATTGGCATGTACTTACATTAGATCCCTATATTGTCAAGACAGTAGGTGAGACACAGTTTCACCTATAGAAATATTAAGAATTTAAAGAGGCTATTGTGCACTGACCATGGTCACTTAGATGTTAGGCAATCCCCTAGATACTATAAGACTTTTGGTACCTTTCCATGTGGTAAATGTAATGTGTGGAATGATTAAGGACATTCAGGTGTTTGTACACCCCACATTGGATTATAAGTTCAAACCTAGGTTTTTTGCTTCTTGTGATGTCAACCTTACATATTTAGCTACTTGTGATCAGTGTCAGGCTTTTTATGTGGGTATGACAAGGAGGCTTAAAGATAGGATTTATAATCATGTATATGACATCAAAGTCGAACCAACAAAATGCTTTCGCTAAACACACTATGGCCTATGAAGGCCATTTTAAGTTTAGGGTGTTACAATTAGTGACCCATAATAAGAGGGGGGGACAATATGAACCATTTGGAGACGGTAGAACTCCAATGGATATTTAAGTTACGAGCACATCAAGATCCAGGTCTCTATCAGTTTATAACTTAAACCCATTCTTGAAGCACATAGATTAAAATAGAACAACCTTTTTTATAGGTACAAGTGTAACAGGACAATGGGATTTGACAGGGTGCAGTTTATTATTTATCTAGTTATTCATTTATTTGTTTCATTCATCATATGTTCATTTATTCATTTAGCTTTATACAAAAATATATATATATAATTTTTTGAAGACTTTTTTTATTGTTAAGTGACCACTCAAATTTATTAATATGAACTTATGAACATATTTGAAAATTTTTACAGTATGCTTGTTTATTTTATAGTACACACATACACTACATTTTCATATGTCCTATATATTGTTTATTGCTTATATCTTAGTTATGTCCTGATGAACTAGCACATTTAATGTATACTCATACAACTTAAGAACTAGGCAGTTATAGGTATAGGCTTTAGTATTAGGCCACTATAGCTACAAGTTTGTCATGAGTTTATACACAGATTAAATAAAAATAACTATATATGCTATATGATATTTAAGATTACATTAACATAGTGAATTTTATTGTTTGTTTACTACTTTCATTGTTTTTTCAGGATTCTCCTACTGTTTTAGTTGTTCAGTGGTTGAATGCTATTTTAAGAGTACTGATCTACAAGGTTCTATAGTAGTTTTTAGATATGGTCATGAACTGATTGGAGATTTTAAATTAGTTGTCTTATAAAATGTGAGTTCTTGGGAATGTTTTTTGAGATCTGATGAAGCGTACCTTGGCAGTAAGTGAAAGCACTTATTTTTCATATGTAATAATTCTTTGTTTTTTAGTGATGGTCCTCTCGTTTTTATTTCTACGGTTTTGAGGAGTGTGAAATTTGCTTTAGAGAAGTTTTTCACTGTGGTTTTCTGGGCAGGGGGTGGGGACGGGATGTGAATATCCATTGAGATTAGTTTATTGTCTGATTTTACCAGGGATACACTTCTGGTCTGGAGCATAGAGCCCCCATGTTGTTGATCAGGTCCAGTATGTTTTCCCCTCTTGTGGGAGTGGAAACAAGTTGTTCCACAGCATTTGAGTTTATAAATTCCAGGAACCTTTGGGCTAGGGTGTTGGAGCTAGAGTAATGCTCCCAGTCTATGTTTGGGTAGTTGAAGTCGCCCAATATAATGGTGTATGGAGAGACCTTCATATTTTCCAGTGTTCTCAGGAAGGCCGAGTGGGGTTCCTGGGTTTGGAAGGGTGGTCTGTAGCAGGCTATAAACTGGAAGGCAGTTTTACCCACTTAGTTGCACATGGATAGTCTCTGATGCTTCATGCTGTGCCACCAACCTGGAGGTGTGGGTATCTGACTAATATTGATACTCCCCCTCCTTTTGTGGTTCGGTCCAAGTTTTGGGGCCAAAAAGCATGGTATGAGGTACAACCTGGTAGTGCTGGGGTGCTCTCGGGAGCCTTGAACCAGGTTTCTGTTACTGCACAGATATCAATGTTCTCCATGCTAAGGAGAGTTTCTAGTGTGTGCATCTTGAGGTTTAGACTTCTGGCGTTGAGTAGCATTTCTTATCCCTTGTGATAACTATGGAGGTGGGTTTGTCTTTTGAGCCTTGCCTAAAAATGGCACTATGGGGGTGGCAAGAGCCTTTGCCAATATCCGAAAGCCCAGGGGTGACAGATGCAAGCAGTCCCTAGCGAAGCATCGTGGCTTGTAGAGCATGTCATCCCAGGCTGACAGGCATTGGATCGCCTTTGAATGACACCAGTACTTAAGCCAATTGTTGAAATTGATCATCTTGTCTTCATATTGTGGCATCATTCTTGGTGAGGGCAAGATGCTACTCAAGGTCAGGGTCATACCGGCCTGGGCTACATGATCAGAGAGCTCCTCTACGTCCCTTTTCATGTAGTCCAGGGAGGTACGTCTCTGGTCATTCACACCAGCATGGACAATGACAGTCATATTTGTACTTGCCTTAGAGTGACTTGAGTGCGTGTGTTGTGGCGGATCCTAACGCCTGACGGGCAGCTCACCATGACCTTGTTCAGCCTGGTGAGTGGGACATCAGTGTGCCTGACGATAGAGTCACCTATTACAAGTGTATCAGGTGTGCTGCTTAGCCGTAAGGCTGTGACTGTTCGGCACACTGGCTTTGTGAGATGTGTTGCATGTGTTTTGTTTTGGGGTAGCGGTTGCTTGGGTGCCTGCTGCTTAGGCAGATTTTTTAGAGCCTCCGAGTATGTTTTTGTGCGTTTGGTTTGCTGTCGTGGTAGGTCTATGTGAGAATGGAATTGTAGTGAGTGTGGTTTCCTTCTCCTCCTGACTGGTTACGCCAGTACTGTGTTGAGAGAGCTTAGCCTCCAGTTTGGCTATATGGTTGCATCTCTCACATGTGTTGGAATTTGTTGGGAGGAGGAGAGGGTTGTCTGTGTACATCAGGAGTTGTAACATTGCCTCATGATTCCCAGATTCACCAGCTGGACCGGAGAGGAGACTGACAACTGACCTTCGGACATGCTAGAATAGTATTGGGAATTCCTTTATAATTGAAAAAAGGTCCAGTGAGGAAAAAGGTACTCAAGGGGAATTTGTGAGGGTGTAGTGCTTTTAATTTTTTAGTGCTGACTTATATAATTGCTTTAGTGAGCAAGTGCCAGGCTTTAGAGTAGGAACAGGGTGTTTATTATGAGAACTCTGCATGCTGTACCGTAACAATCAATTCCTCACTACATCTACAAAGATCACGCTTGCTACTACATTTCTCGTCCCCTCTCTCCTGTATGGTGCCCCTCTCCTAACCAACTTACAATCATCTCTCAAAACTAAACTGTCTTGTTATAATAAAATTGCCAAATTTGCCACCAGCCACAAATCTACCCATCACTGTACATCTCTGCACAAACTCAATTGGCTAGAGCTTCCTCACTATATCTCATATACTCAGCTCACTTTTGCTCACAAACTAATTTTTCAACCCTCCCTCTGTCCCTCTCTCAACTCTACCTTTATAATGCACATGCCACAGAGACTCCTAAGATCTAATAACCAATACCTAATAGAGCTGTACAAACCCCTTCACTCTCCAGGACAAAACCTCCTATCCTATGCCCTGGCACGCATATGGAACTCACTTCCTCCCTCTATCCTCATCACCACCAACCTCCCTGCCTTTAAAAAAAAAAAAATCACTGCACTCACATTTAACATCCTCATGGGAATGCTCCTGCTCCCACCCCTCATAGCCTATTCCCCACCTCCTACAAACTATATCATATATTACTAGACACCAAATTAAGCCAACTAACATCTTATTTGACAATCCCTACAATTCCACTCAAGAACTATATATTTACACAACAGCAATGCTTGCTCTTATACAGAACTTAACCTAAGAATCTTAGTTTTCCTACAAAATAAAGCCCATAAATTATCACTAACTGCTTAACCTTTGTTTTGTTTTTCTGTAACCCACAAATGACTGAAATTTTAAACTGCTGTAATCTTTTTGTTACCATTGTTTAAAGATTTGTCTCTAATCTACAAATGATTGAAATTGTAAACTAATGTAATCTTTTTGTAATCTTTGTTTTGGAGCTTTTCTCCCTAGGACTCCATTGAAAATGGGTTTTTCGGCCCAATGGACTATCCTGGTAAACCAACTGCAAATAAATAAAAATAAATAAAATAAACTAGATCAGTTCTGAGGGGAAAAGTGAAGAGCAGACTGAGTAGAGAATGGTTTAAACCCAATTAAGTGGAGCTGCCCAATGCTGCGCTATGCACAAAATCGCGCAAAGCCGCGCCGAAGTGGGTTTTATACAGGGGGACTTGCAACAGCTAGAAATTGGCCCAAAACGGCCAATAGATTACCAGATTCTTCTGCTGGGAACACTCCTCCAGGGATAGATAGGCTTCTCTAAGCTCCCCACTGCCACTGATGAACAAAGAAGCCTCCCTTTATCCAAGAAAGGAAATGGGCAACACAGGAACTTTCCAAAAGTCCAGAATACAGCAAAGCCTGTATTTGGACTACTCTTGGTCAGGAAAGACGGAAAACTAGGATAATTTGTTTTTTCTTTTTTGCAACAGCAGGAAAAAGCAATAAATATGTAACAGGCTAGCGCACTCAAGTGTGTAGCCTCAACAGATAAACGCAACAAACAGGACAAACTTTATATTACAAGTGCAAAAGCGTGCTAAAGCTGGCTTTAAAGCAGGGGGTTAGAAATAGCTAGGAAATGGCCCAAAACGGCAAATAAGCTACAAGTCACTGGGCTGGAACCACTCCTCAAGGGACAGATAGGCTGCTCAGAGCTCCCCACTCTCACTGGTGAACAAAGATGCTTCCTCCTATCCAAATAATACGGGCAACACAGGAACTATGACAGCCCAGAGATCAGCAATACCTGAAGACTGGACTATTCTAGTTCAGTAAAGGCGGGAAACAAGGATATATATATATTTTTTTTTTACACAAAGTAGTAGAAATTAGGTACAGAAACACAGTAAATGCTTTAATTCAGCTAGCGCACTTGTGTGTAGCCTACCAGTTAAACTAAGCAAAAACTTTTAAAAGTGCAGAAAACTCAGAAATACAGGCAGGAATGCAATACAACTTTGCAGAGCTTATTTAGTTAAACAGAGAAGTCTACATATACAGAAAAGCAGCTAAAACACACAAACTTCAGATGCAGTGCAACCCAGAGCACTTGAGTTGTAGCAATATTAAGGCAATTACAGTTATAATAAATGCTCTGAAATATACTCTGTTTCCAAAATGTTTGAGAAGCACAGTCAGAACACAAGGAGATTCAGGCAAAAAATAAATAAATAAAAAAAGGGAGAAACAGAAGGCTTTATCCAATGCTCTCTCTGTATTAGGTAGAATGAGCTAATGACACTAGACTGGGAGGAGTGTCACTAAGTATGAGGGGGGTGGGGACAAAAACAAGAGCCTACAGACAGTAAGCACTAGACAAAGCCACAAATGAAAGTTTTTAAACAAAGATTTGTAAAGATACAGAATGCTTTTAACTGCAAACAAATCAGTTACTTGTGCAGATTAGTTAATAGCAATAAAATACACTCAAAGACTAATAAGCAGGCAATAAAAGTGCTATATATTAATTGTTAGAAAGAATAATCTGTATAAATCGAAAAAATACAGGATACTTGTATATCTCAGCTAACAGTTGCGGTCAACAACTCTCACCCACTCTGCTCAGTGTGTCTTCAGCCATTCTTATTTGTTTTTTAGGCATAAAGGCCTGAGCATGTGGCCTGCGAGTCAGTTTTATAGGCATGGATCGATATTTAGGCCTAAGTAAAGGAGGCGTTGGTTTAATATGAAAGTCCATAGGCCTGAATACACCCTCATAAGCCTGTGCCTGCACAGCGGCTCCGGACCCATTCAAGGTAGAGACATCTGCGGGTTCCATAGCTGAAGCATCTCGTGGCATACCAGACTCCAAATGGGTCTCAGCAGAGGCTTGCGAATCAAATAGTTGGTATCAGGGGCTGCGAAAGCACCTCACTGATTAACAGCGAACTGGCGACTGGCTTAGAAATGTCGTCGGCAGTTTTGGACCTCTGCGGCCTATCTTTGTTTTTTCGGAATCCCGGTAGTCGGATGGCTAACCGATGACATTTCTGGATAATTAAACAGAGAACTGAAATATTTAGAGGCGAAAATATACCGACGACTGACAGTGCGCTGATTAAATGAAGCACAAAACCGACAGCAAGGTACGTCATGGTCAGGGCCTAGGCAATGAATACAGTATGAATGAAAATCTTTATGAAGTATTTGCTTTCCACAAGTAATGCAATTAACCTTTACTGACATCAGTAAGGAGCAAGAAAGTTTCCCCAATGGGGTACTTGGCTTGAGTTGAAGACTTCAGTTCTGAAACTCAAAAACTGAAATTTCAGGAGTCGGCCGACCGGCACTTGCAAACTGCTTCTACTTCAGGCACCACACTGCTTCTACTTCAGGCACCACACTGCAAGAAAGACTGATGTAATGGTGTCAGCTGCATGTTTTATACCCAGACGACCTGAAGTCATGTTGCTTCTCAACTACTTGCATGCTGTACTGTTTACACAACATAGCAGTCCTTGCACATTGTGCCTTTCAGTAAAACAGGCCTTCAAAGAGGAGTACTTAAATTGCAGCAAAGATGTGCAGCTGTTTCTAGTTCTGTATTACAGAACCTGTATTTTGTCTGCATCTCCTTCCCACGCTTTCTACACACTTTGCAAACATATGTATGCAGCCTGCAACCATGAGTTGTCGCAATTAGCCTTTCATTTGATTTAAATGAATGTCTCACCTTAACCATACAAGTGTCAAATCCTGAACATGTGGCTTTTCCAATAGTCACTGTGGGCTCCTCCCCTTCTGGTCTTTTTCATATATAGGTATCCAGGTTAGGTTTTGTGGATTTACTTAAATAAAAGTCAATGCTATGCAATTAAGAATGTAGGGTGCATCTATTACGTATCCCATACATTAAATCCATGGAAAGGGGAGGTTATCAAATGTTTTTCATACTCAATCCATGCCATACTTGGGCAATGCCCCTCTTTACAGCTCTCTATGGCTTTACTAACAGATTATACTTTGTTCCACATGACTTGGGTTACAGATTTTGTTCTGCCATAACTGATACCCCCCCTCCAAGTGAATAAATTGCCTGCATCTATCCCAGAACACAATTCATATACTGTTTGGTTTGCTCAAGGAATATGCCCTCCCCATTAGCATGGTTGGTGCCTGGTCAAAAAGTACATTTTTCCCAACTGTGGCTACATTACTCTGCAACAAATGTTGACACCTTTATCTAGAAACTGTGTACTGCATGTGACCAGAGGTTTCCAGTTTGTAGTTTCCATTTTGCCTCAACTTCATACTTCATTCCACTGCATATCCTGTATTACCACTTCTATCCATTTAGTACTCTGCTCAACTGAATTTTCATAAATACATCTTAAAGCTATTTTTGGTGGTATTAATATGACTGTTCTTTCCAGTTCTCTGTAAAACCATGTTCTGTGTTGCTTTTACATCCTTTATAGTGTGCCTCCATTTCTATCCCACAGGTATTCCCCTTAGACCATTTATTCAACAGCAAAATCCTCTAGACATCAGTATAAGTGAGAACACAGGCTTTAAACATGCACTTCAGCAAGGATAACCTTAATTTTAGGTTGGGTAAAGTCTATGGGTGCAGCTATAAATTTGGGGAAACTGTTCCTATTGGGATGGTTAAACTTTTATTGAAGACAGCTGTGTTAAAGTAAAAATGTTAAGGGGGTGTTCTGAAAAGTTTTTTTTTTGTTTAAATATAAACCCTCCAAGTGTGATAGGTTCAAATGGGGATGAAAATAATCTGTATAAAGATCAGCCTGCCAAACAATGTGTGTATACAACAAAGTTGGAAATGTGTTAAACTCAGGTGGGAAAAACAACTTCAATAGATTTACTATCCAGTACATCTTGAAATAAACTACATGTAAATAGACAAAAAAGCATTTTAATGACATTTGGACAAAGAGACCACCTTACCAGGGATTACTATCAGGGTATAGGCAAAGAGATAGTGAAAGACCTGCTCTGATAAGAGGTTTTAGCTGAACCAAGATCAGAAGCTGCTGTTAAAGGGATAATTAGTAGGGCAAGTAAAATACTGCACGATAAGGAATCACTGGAGGTTAGATAACAGGGAAAAGGTTAGATACCATATTTAAAAAAAACAATGGAAGGACATATGCATGGCTACCAAGTATGCAACAAAATTGACAAGGTTCAAGAATTCTGCATGGATGTGCATGAAAGTACAGTTTTGTACCTACCATAAATGTAGATGTTAGAATTTACACCCTGCTGCAGTCATCACACTTGGGTTATCCTGTCGTCAGGCAGTCCCGCAGTCTGCCGGAATTCCAAAGTCTTGGTCCGGCGTCGGTTGCTGTCACTTCTTCCCTGACGTCAGTGCGCCAGGGGTATATACAATGCAACAGATGACATTTTCTTCAGTTTTTCTTGACCCAGATGTCAGGTGCCCCCAAAAAGGTGGTCAGCAATTAGTACCAAATTGAGTAAACTTTGCACAAACACAAAATTCCTTCAGCCATAAGCAAATACATCAGTAAAGTATTGAAGAGATTTAGCCAGTAGATCAGAGGGGATGGAGGGAGGGTAACCTGGACTGCAGCACAGTGTACACTCTAACATCTACATTTATGGTAGGTACAAAACTGTACTATGTTCATCGTGTTACCCTGCTGCAGTCATCACACTTGGGTTGAATCCCAAAGCCAAGGATGGGAGGAGGCATCAGAGGGTTAGAGGAGGCTAGAAGGCCCTGCAGAACTGCAGTGGCGAAGCCCACCCTAGTCTTAGAGTAAAGAGGTAAGTAAGTGATGGTGTTTGGTAAAGGTGTGTACTGAACTCCAAGTTGCAGCTTCCAAAATCTTGGTTGGAACCCCCCCCCCCCCGAGAAAGGCTGAAGTAGCTGTTGCACTGGTAGAGTGGGGCCTAATGGTAGCAGGAACTGGTTTTCCATGGTGGGTATAGCAGAAACGTATGCAATGACCTATCCATTTGGAAATTGGATGCTTTGATATAGCTCTTCTACCGGATATGCAATAAATCCTTGAGAAGCTGTAGCATAGGATACAAAGAGCTGGTCAGATTTTCTGAGTCTTAGTTTTGTCCAAGTAAGTTGCCTGTGAATGTCCAGGGAATGCAGAAGTCTCTCAACCTTTGTTCTGTGGATTTGGGAAGAAGGGGAGTAAGTAATTAAAGCCACACTGGAAGCCACCTTAGGCATAAAGGAAGGATCAGTTCGTAGAGAAACTCTGTCTTGATGTAAAATGAGGAAAGGTTCCACTGCCATTAGTGCCTGTAGCTCTGAGACTCTTCTAGCTGAAGTTAGTTAGCAGCAGGGCAGTCTTCCATGATAGGAACTGAAGATCTGCAGAGAAAGCTGGTTCAAAGGGAGGTAGCGTTAGTTTTTCCAGAACAAAATTGAGGTCCCATGTTGGTGTAGGAGCTCTCCTGGGTGGTCTAATGTTTTTTGCCCCTCTGAGAAACTGCTTTAGAAGTGGATGCGAAAATAAAGGTGGATCCGTGTTGTAGTGGGCTGAAATAGCTGAAGCATGGATTTTAATGGAGGAGAAAGTCCTTTGTGCAACATCTCAGTTAACTACTGTAGAATGTGAGGCATACGAGGCTGAATTGCGTCTTGGCCTTTAGCTTGGTTCCAGGCACAAAACCTTTTCCATTTGTCCGAATAAGCCTTCCTGGTGCTTGGCCTCCTAGCTTCCAGAACATCCATAACTGCTTGGGAAAGAGGAGCTGGCTGGATGCTTAGTTAATTTGCCCTGCAGCCAGATTTAAGGTTTTGAGCTGGCTGTGAAGAATCTGATTTTGTTGTGTGAGCAAATGGGGAGTCTGTGGTAATAGCCATGGTGGGCCGTGGGCCATATTCCTCAATAGCGGGTACCAGTGCTGGCGTGGCCAGTCTGGGGCTATGAGAATCAGTCGTGGTCTCTCCTCTGACTTTCAGAAGCACCTCTGTGAGAAGCAATGGAGGGAAGTCATATACTGTCAGGTTCTTCCAACAGAGAGTGCGTCACTTTCTAAGCTTGATGGTGAAGTGTCCTTGTACAAAATTTTGTTAGTTGATAGTTTTGTGGACTGGAAAACAGGTCTATGTCTGGAAGGCCCCATTTTTGAGTTATCATTGTAAATACTTGTGGATCTAGTTTCCACTCGTGGGGATCCATGTTTCTGCTGAGGTAGTCTGCCAGTCTGTTCTTTTGTCTTGGCAGGAATTGAGCTTGTAACTGAACTTGGTAAGCCAGAGCTGTGTTCCATATCATTGCTTGCCTGCATAGAGGGTAGGAATGAGTACCCCCTTGTTTATGTACCACATTACTGTGGTGTTGTCAGTCTTTATTGTAAGTTGACCTGGATTTAATAGATCCTTGAAGGCTGTCGGAGCGTTCTGGACTGCTAGCATCTCTTGATTGATGTGCAGATTCCTTTGATCTGCAGTCCATACGCCTTGAACGCACTGTCTTGCCATGTGCGCCCCCCCAGGCATAATCTGATGCATCTGTTGTGATAGTTTGTCTGGCTGGGAGCAAGGTGAAAGGCTGACCCTTGAGGTGACATGCCTGTGACCACCATAGAAATTCCTGTTGTAGGCAGGGAATGAGAGATATCATTGTGTCCAAGCTGTGGCTGTGTTGAGACTATACGCTTTTTAGGTACCACTGTAATTTCCTCATATGCAGCTTTGCAAATGGTATTAGTAGTAAGCAAGATGCCATGAAGCCCAAGGCCTGCAGAATTTTTCTTGCAGTTAATTGGGTCTTTGTTGCCATTGTTTTGAAATATTGAGTCAGTTGTTTGTCTGGCGTAAGATGAGCCTTCTGGGCCGTTTTATTCAAGCTGGCACCCAAGAATGTAATTTTGTGAGGGTACTAGTTTTGACTTCTTTTCATTTACTGTGTACCCCAGGCAATTTAGTAGATGTTTTACAAAAGCCAGATGTAAGAGAATGTCCTTGCTTTCTGCTTGGATGAGGCAGTCGTCCAGGTATGGGTATATTTGAATTCCTCTGTCTGCAGTATGCAATTACTGGTGCCAGGCATTTTGTGAAGACTTTGGGCGCAGCAGCTAAGCCAAAGGGCAGTGCAGAAAATTGGTAATGGGTTGAACCTGCAATGAAACGGAGATATCCTCTGCAACTTTGTCTGCTAGGGACATGCAGGTATGCCTCCGAGGTCCAACGTTACTAGCCATGCTTCCTTGCCTAACATGAGAAGCTGCTGTAGTGTTAGCATCTTGAATTTGGGTACTTGTAAGTGTTTAGAATTGAAAGGTCCAGAATTGGTCTTCAGGCATTGTCCTTTCTGGGCACTAGAAAGTCTTGAGTAAAATTCTTGGGCTTGTTCTAGAGTAGGTACCAGTTGAATGACTCATGTCCATGAGAGCTGTAACTTGTTTTTGTGCCTCTGCCCATTGATTTTGTGGCAGGTTTGGCATTCCTCTTTTCATTGGCAAGGTGTGAAAATGATATCTGTATCCTCGTAAAATTATGTCTAGGACCCATTTGTCCTTTGTAACAATGTGCCAGTTGTCTGAAAAAAGTGCGAGTTTTCCTCCCAAGGGGGCTGCCAAGAGAGTTGCAAGTCACAGTTTGCCTTCTGATTGATTGGGACCGGTCTTCTCCCTTCTGAGTTGTAGTGCCCCATTGGCTAGGTTTGTACTGGGCTTGTGGTTGTCTTCTGCCTCTTGAACGTCTGTATTTATCCCTCTGTGGTCTGTCAGTAGCTGGAAAGGACCAATTTTTTGTTGGCCAGTTTCAGCTGAAGCGAGGGGGGTTGTACCTGTAGGAAATAGACTGTGCATAGATTTTGCCTTATCCTCCATTTTCTTTAACACTTCTTCTGCTTTAACTCCAAAAAGAACATCCTGCTGTAAAGGAAGCATCTACAAGTTTTGCTTTAACATGATCAGAGTTTGTTCCTTTAACCAAGCATGCCTATGTGTAACAGACCCAGTGACAGCTGCTCTGCATGAGGCCTCCAAAGAATCAAACCCACATTGTAAGGTAGGTTTGCCCACCTGTTCAGTGGCATGCAACAGATCCTGCATTTCTTTCAATTCAGATTGTTGAGGGAGAGTGTCCATTCTTTGCTTTAACTGAGAGATTAAGAATTGCTGATACTTAAGCATATGAAATTGGCAAATTAGTGCCCTCAGCTAGTGTGGCTGAGGTGTAAACCTTTTCCCCCCACATGTCTAGTGCTCTGGAATCCCTCTCAGAAGGTACAGTATTTTTAGCCATAGAAGCTTTAGCCCCCTTGGGACCCTGGGAGAGTCTCTGGGACAGCAACAGGGCTTTTGTAAAGAAATTTGTGGGTCAGCAACAGGGCTTTTGTAAAGAAATTTGTGGGAATCGGGCACTCTATAGTATCTGTCAGGCTTAGCCGGAGCAGGTAGAGAGTCTGGGTTCAAACTGGATTCTAAGTAAACATAATCCACAATGTCCAAAACTGGTGGGATGGCAAGTGGTCTGTTGGGGGAGTTAAAGAAACTGAGCCTTTTCTTCGAGTCAGTAGTCCTGACCTTCCCAGTGAAAATGTTCCCTCAAGTGTGTAAAAAGTTTCCCCAAAGGAGTAGTCTTCAGGAGAAGTTGGGGGAATGGAATCCTCAGCATCAGAATCTTCATAAGGGGAGAAGGTGTAATCTTGGTCCTCTCAGGAGTCTGAAGAAATGGACACTTGTTCAGAGGATGCATAATCTTCCTCTTGTCTACGCCTTTTGTCAGGAGGGGGCTGGAACCCCTGATTAAAGAGATCAAATCTTCAGCCATTTTGAGCATCTGTTTGTTAGGCATGGGGCCTTGAACAGGGGACTGAAGTGCAGTCCTTTTTGATTTAATAGGAGTCTTCATCTTAGAAAACATTTTAATGGTGAGCATCGGTCTGAAAACGCCTTCAGAAACAGATGGCGTTTCTGCAGCACCAACGTCTTTTGCAGCAATGTCGTCGGTAGGGCCTGAACTAAATGGCTGCATCGGCCTGGTACATTCAGACAAAATTTCCGAAGTGGTCTCGGGTTCCAGATCTGCAGTAGTCAGGGGCTGCGTCAGAGCCTCACTGAGGACCGGAGAACAGACCAGCCGAGGCCTCGGAATCTGGCCTAGGCTGTCTGTCCTTATCCTTGGATTTTTTGTGCACGCCGGTAGTCTGTTGCTCCGACTGCATGGTGTAGTTAAATTTCCTACCGAAGTAGTGTCGTGCGAAATCAAAGCTTCTTTTAATAGTACGCTTATTAAACCTAACACAAAAACGACTAGTGACGTCGTGGTCTGGGCCTAGGTAAGGGATGCAAAAAGAATGAAAATCCTTATGAGGTATTTGCTTCCCACAAGAAATACAATTGTTAACTTTTTCTGACCTCTGTCAGAGGCAAGAAAAGCTTCCCCAACAGGGTACTTGGCTTTATAGAAGACTTCGGTCTGAAATGAGAATTCGAAAATCTAAGGAGTCGGCCGACCGGCACTTGCCAACTGCTTCGGGCACCGCACAGCAAGAAAGACTGAAGAAAATGGTGGTTGCATTATATATACCCCTGGCGCACTGACGTCAGGGAAGAAGCGACAGTAACCGACGCCAGACCAAGACTTTAATTCCGGCCGACTGCGGGACTGCCTGACGACAGGATAACCCAAGTGTGATGACGGCAGCAGGGTAACACGATCAGGCATTTTTATACCCTGAACAGACCCCAAAGAATTTTTCCTCCAGTAGATGGTAAATGCTGGACCTGATGGGAAAGAAAAAAGTAAGTGGGAAGATGTTTTGAGAGTGCAAGGAGTTGGTAGATTTTAAAAATGCTCCACAGATTGTCAAAAATATTAAGTAAGCAAATCACTGCAATTAAAGGAATGACTCGAGCCGAGAAACAAGATCTAAATACCCTAGACCTAGTTAGCCCTTAAGTTTTATTCTGGTGGCGGCCAAAAAAGCAATTACAACAAAATGAAAAAGTCTAAACCAACTGTATTTGAAGTACTGAATATTCTAACAGGGACAAAAGAACTGGAAGTGCGATATTTAGAAAAGTGAGCGCAAATTGCATAGAAATCAATACAAACTGTAAAATTTTCCACATCCAGATACCTTTACCAAAAGATATATGAAGTACAGGCAATGCTTTTTTTGTATCTATTAGTTCTCTCCTTTGCATAAATATTGCACCATATTAAATCTCTCATTGCCATATTTCTTCAGAGGTCTCCTGCTTCAACTGTTTCTTACTTGGAGAACTCATTGTTCCATCAAGCTGTGATATAACCTGTTATACTTTCTACACAAATCCCCTCATTTCACAGGTACTCCATAACTTCATGCAAACTTCATTGTTTTCAGCCACTTCACTACCATAATATTTGCACAATACCCAGTGCTAGTCTTGCCAAATTACACCGTTCAGTACACAGTCCTTCTGCCAATAGTATACAACCAGCAATGAGGTGTGCAACTGTTTCCAATTCAGTTTTACAAAACCTACATTTGTCTGTTTCTCCCACATGTTCAATGGGCTTAGTTGCCGGCATACATGTTTGTTTACAATCTTGGGCTACCAATATTAACCTTTCATCTATTTGTTTGAATTCCTCTCAACCATTCCTGCATTCATTCCTGAACATGAGATTCTTCCAGACACTTTCTGTACTTGCAACTATATTTATGCATTTTCCATATTTCTTGCCTTCTCATCTGGTCCTTCACCTTATATTCTCTTTTTTGGCACATTCAGTTGCTGCCAGATTTTTACCTACTTCTGGTTGTTTGATTTCTATTCCTGCTAGATGCTGATATGCTTCCACTAGATTAAGAAAAGTCAACCAAGATTTATTCTCAGATTAAGATTTTCATGACGTTTGAGTCTTGAGGTCAGCAGATGAGTCCCATGAATACAGATCTGTACATGTAATCAATTTCTAGGAGGCCCATTCCTCCCTTTGGAACAGGGAATATACAATCTTGGTATACAGATTTTTATAAATCATTTGAGCATGAAGCATCCTTGTTTTCCTATCTAATCTATCCAACACGTTTTGGGGCCAATCACTCCAAAACTAAGTTAGGACAGGAAAAGCAAATTGGTTTAAAGCTTGGATTTTGTTCCTAGATGTCAAAACTGTTTTCAGGATTAAATTTAAGTCTTCTAAAGCATTCCTTCCTACGTTTTATTTGCATTTGTTCAGGTTTTAGTGTTAATTCTTCATCGATTGCCAAATATTTATACACTCCCTCTTGCTCAAGTTCTTGCATCACATTCTTGTCCCAAACTGATGGTTTTCCTGGTGCTGCAGTTTTCCTGCTTTAAAGACTGCTTCTGCACATTTGAAGACCAAATGGCATTCTTTATCTAAAAAAGAATGAACTTGCGGTTGTGCTTTTAGTTCCTCATCTGATGAGCTATACAGTTTTATATTGACAGAGAATATGAGAAGTCTTTTCACCGTTTTCTAGAAACCAAATTAGAGCCATGGCCTAAGTTAACAGCTTAATGGGTTACGGGCAAGGCAGAATAGCAAACAGTGACAGTCACCCTGGAATATCCTCCTCTGAATTTATCCCTGGGATAAAAAATTGTCCTCAATCATAGCTTAAATTGTAAAGTGGTCTGCCATTGTTTCATGGTCACTAATGTAGTTGATCAGCGCAGGGTAGATCTTATACATTAAGCACTCTCATTCATGAATGTGGGATACTATCAAAGGCTTTTTTTTTATAGTCTGTCCATGTCATACTTAGATTCTAACCCTTTTTACAGTTCTCCACTATGACCAACAAATAATCATTTGTTCCATAAGACTAATACCCTTTTGTACTGCCATAATTGAGTTTTCTTCTAAATGACTAAACTATCAGCATCAATTCCCATGTATAGTTCACATGCTGTCGGAAGGCAAGCTATTGGCCTATAATTGTTAGGGTAGCTTGCAGGTTCACTCAGTAGGAGCATTGTTTTTCCTGTTAGCCGAGCTGGTGTCTGTTGGGGGTATGCACAGAAATGGTTCTTACTCATGGATAAATATCCGTATAAAGATGTTAATACTTAACAAAAAATTAAGTACTGCATCTGGGCCTGGGGTCTTTCAATTAGAGGCTTTTCTTAACTGTTTCAATCACTGGCTGTTACTTTATCCCATTTCATATCCTGTACCTTTACATTTTTTACTTCTATCCATTTAGTATCTCTTATGTTGCACAGGATAAACCAATACTTCTCAAAAATGCATCCATTTCTTTTTGTTGGCAGTCTCCATTCCTTTTTCCTTGTTTCCCAGTTTTCTATAAAAGCTTTTTGGGTCAATTGCTGATTTTCTACTTTTCCTTTATATTTGTCTTCGTATCCTCAGTTTTTCCACCTGTGCTGACATTTTTAGTTTATCTGCGACAGTACATGATAGATCATGGTCTGTTCTAATACTGCACATTGCTTTCATCACATCTGTCTAGTATTTTTGTTGATTTATTCCCTCTTCTACAGGTGTAGAAACCTGTATCTTAATTCATTTATAGTTCTCCATTTGATATTTCCATGATGGTATTAGATTTCTTCCCTTCCCTCATTACCCTGTGTTCTTGTGGAAAAGCTTTACTAATTTAGCTGCACAGTAATATATCCCGTTTACTTCTGTTATCGCATGGATATCTATGGACAGTTAATTACTGTGTTCATTTGTTTTATCAGACTTCTGACTTTGGGTTTCTACCTTCTGCAGTCTACTTTAATTGATCTTAATACATCTATTAAATCAAGCAACTCTTCTCTTAACTCGTTTTGCTCTAAACTGCGGGCACATCCCTCGTTTTGCTCTAAACTGCAGGCACACCCCTCGTTTTGCTCCAAACTGCAGGCACACCCCTCGTTTTGCTCCAAACTGAGGGCATTCTATAGAAATTTCTATAGCATCTTTCTGTGGTGCATTTTCTTCAATTTCATCCTGTGCCATCCACTGCTCTGTCATATGGAAACTCACTGGCCTATCACTCCAGCACTGACTGCAGTTTCCAGTTTCTTGTTCCTTCCTTTGCTGTCTAGTTTCAAGTGAAGGTTTATACCGGTTTCCTCTGGAAGGCTCCAAAATATCTTCATACGGCCCCTGAACAATTGCTTCCTGTTCCACTGGTTTCCCCTTCATTTGGATATCCACTGCTCTATCCTGCCCATTACTAATCTCCTTTTCTACTTTTCCTCAGTCTTATTTTTTTGTATTGTAAAGTTTTCCATGTCCAGACTTCTTTGCCTGCACTTTCTGAATACATCCTTGGTGCTGCTCTTTTTGCATTGTTTAGTTTTGCTTACTCCTTTACATAAATGTTACACCATATTAAATCTCTCTCATGTCCATATTTCTTCAGAGGTCTCCTGATCTTCCTGCTTCTCCTTACTTTGGGGGACTCTCTCCATCATGCTGTGATACTTGTGTTAGACCTATACCAAATCATTTACTTCGCAGCCACTCCATAACTGCTATTCTATTTTTAACTTCTTTACTAATCTTCCTTTCTACATTCCATCTTGGATTTTTTTTTTATTCTGAAATTTTCCATATCCTGATGCCTTTTGCCTGTATTTCTCTTAGGGCATGTTTGGTGCTGCCTTCTTTAGATTGATTTGCCTCTCTCCTTTGCATAAATATTGCACCATATCAAATCTCTTTCCCCATGTCCACATTTCTTTTTATACTTTTCAAATCTCTGGGTTTTGTTTATATTTTTGCACTTCCTCAGATGCTTCTTTTTCCACACAAATCAAAATTTCTTAATCTCTATATACTGTTTCACAAATCTGTTACATTAGTGAACACAAATTTTCATTTGAAGCTTCTGGCAGCATTTCCTGTGGAAGTTTTTCCCTCTAATTTCTCTGAATCGTTCTGTATACCTTGTGTCTGGAAATTCCAGGCTTTTTGCATACTACATAATTTATCTTCAATTGTCCACTTTACCGTTTTATGGCTCTTCTTTGGCTTATCAGTTTGTGATTTGAGGACTACTTCCTTCTACAATGGGGGGGGGGTCAACCTCCCCCCTGGGCCTAACCCCATTGCAGCAATGTTCTTTGAGGATTCTTTTCTAGTCCTGGCACCAGTCTGCCTACTAGAATTGGGCACTTCATCCTGGGTCTTGTGCACCCAGCACTAATTTTTAACATATTTCTGGCCATGATATGCTATACACAGTTTATATCAGTATAGTCTGAGATTTTGTGAAAGACAGGGTCCACCTTGCGAAGGTAATTGCCAAGACTTGAGGATGAATTCAGTTTCAGCAATACTCTGTTTTACTTGCGGACCTCTCTCCCTTCAGTATGAATAAGGTTATACTAGCAGAAGTCTTAAGATTTGAGTCTAACACTACTACTATTCTTAGAACCTCAGCATTGTGACCCTACTCAATTGTTAACATTCACGGCAGAGTCCACTTCACTCGTACAGTGCAAAAAGTAGACTAAAAATTTGTTTTCAGAACCAAGAGGATTCCTCATGCTCAGCAGATTACAGTGCAAAAAGGAACAATATTTGAGCCCATCTTGCCCATTTTCACATCCTTAAATTCTGCTCCCAGAAACCTTGCTATTTTCCAAGCAGACAATCTTGACCTGCATCTCCAAAACAGTCAACAGTGCCTCATACATATTTAGGTAAAAGCAATATGTAGCTCTAAGATCAGCGGCTATGATGCTGAGGACATCCAACTTCACACAAAGCACTTTTTGTCTGTAGCACCACCTCAAAGGGCTGAATAGCTCACCTTGTGAAAAAGACCATTATTGTAAAGATCCAACTATCCCATAACTTGTATAGGTAAAAATCCTAGCAAACAACTGCATCTAGAAACCCACCACAAAGTTTTTCATCTAACTGAAATATGGAGTACCCTACTCAGATTTTAGCCACCTAAAAGTAGATAATTTCTAATGGGTACTTCCGTCACTATTTAGAAGCTGCACCAACAGCTGTCATTTACCAGACAATTCAAGCTTGAGCTAAGCAAGAGGATGAATGTACCCCCTCTTCACTGACCAGCAATCTAAATTTGACCGTCGACTTCCCTCAAACCCCAAGCAGAGTCAAAACCCTGCACACTGCTCAGAATTCCATCCAGATGCACTTAATCACAGATATTTCACTACAGCCTATTTCTGGACCCCAAAGTTTCAGAATTGTACTGTACTGAAAATGTTACCTTCAACTACTAATTTAAAAGAAAGCTATAGAACTACTGTACTGAAAAAAATTCCCAACATGAAAAGCTACACTTGTGTACTGGTAAAAATAATCAGGTTGTCTGCAACAGGGATGGGTGACAGATTATTGTATGCTCTTAAAACCATTTAGGCACTACATAAAGTTCACTGTACTGCTGCAACAAGCGCTGCAGGCACATCTCTGCTATATTTGAAGGAATTTACCTCCAATTGTACTTTAACACACAAGGGCTAAAAAGTCCAACACTGATTCTGGTACTGTACCACCTCAACTGGTGTCCACAAAATGAAGAATGTTTCATTTGGAGGGTGGCCTAATGGCTAAGGTGCTTGCCTTACAAACACAAGGTGAAGGGTTTGAGTCTCACAAGGGACAATTGGCTAGGCTTAAAATGGCTCGCAAGAGCAGTTCGCTTAGTACTAACCTATGAACCTATTTACCTTTGTTGCTTAGGGAAAGGGTGAGCAATTCAATGGCCTAGTTGAGTGCCAGTTAGGATAATTTTGGTGTAAAGGCAGAAACTGAAGGTAGTCCATATGAACGTCCATGCAGACTTCTTTGCAAGTGAAAGCTTGAGTTTGCAAAACTAACCCTTCTGGCCAAACACTATGACAAAGAAAAGACCTTTATATATAGATGCAAACGTACTAAGTTCAAAAATGAGAAAGTGCTAGACTTAGAACAAAAAGTTAAAGTTCCAAGGAAGAGACACAAGTTTCCTGTGTCTTGAGGTGTAGCAACTACAAAAATGATTTGCCAAGCAGTGGTTCGAAGAGGTATCCACAGGGAAGTACAGCATGTCAGAAAGTTACACCTTCATTACGTTAAAATCAGACCTTTGAGTTAATGCCTCTGCACATTTAATCAAATGCAGCACCCCCTCCACTTAAGATGCTCTTTTAAAAAAAGAAAAATCTTTCTTCCCACACAACCTTACTGTATTCAAAAGGACGCACCTTTCCCTGGAAGGCTGAATACAAAGCAGACGACCAGTCAGAGCAGCCATCAGGGTGAATCGGTTAGGACCCCTCCCACGGGTGGATTTAACATGCTCACACCTGTAAGGGGAACCCATGCCTTTTTCTAATGGTGTGCACGGCTTCCGATACACACACCCCCACACCAATAAAGCTCAAGTGCAGAGGCTTACCAGAGAAGTACACAGACTATTGATGCCTGCAAGACACCTTTCCTTAGAAGTCTGCAGTTTAATTTCAAGATAGGCAAGTTGGCATCAGCCACTCATTTCCACTCTTCCCTGCCTGCACTAGCATCCTAGCCATTAAATCAAATTCATGTCCAGTCCACTTAAACACTGGTTGAGTAGGCTGCAATCAAGAGATTTATTCCTTAATGCCATAAACCCAGTCAGCACGATTTTCTAGTGCTATGACTTACGGCTTCCTGGAGTGTTCAATTTTCAGAGAACCAGTCCTAGAAAGGCAACTGGTTGGCAGGACCCACATGGCTAGCCTAAGGCTTGAGAGCAACACTGTTCCCTTTCTCATGAGCAAGGGACATGCAATGCTGCACAAGCAGATATCCTCTATCTAATCTAGCACAGCAGATGAGCCAGAAGGGAGAGGAACTACCCTGACCTAGCCTACATCCTTCTGTTTTAAAGTACCTTTGTGTAAAAGTGGTAATGGTAGAAAAAGGTGCATAGGCTTAAAGCAAACTTTTTGTATTGACAATCTGATTAGTACTTGCAAGGACTTCCTCTGCACGGAGACAATCTGGCACTGATGGGATAAAAAGGATACCAAGAATGCATTGGCATGGAGCTCAGCATGCAGTACTTAAGCATAAACCACAATAAAAAGCAGTAAATAAGAGTGCAAATTGGCCACCCATGAAAATTAGCCAAATTAGCTTACCTAATAACAATCCAGCAAGCTTCTTGCCACAAATCAGCTGTGATTTCATCATCATCTTCTTCATACTGCATATCTAGAAAACATTTCCAAGTTATAATCCCAAAAATATCTGCCATACAACTAGCTTACCAGCTACATCAAAATTACTGAAGCTTAAATCATTTTGTAACATACTTAAACACTACCTTAGTCCAATACTTACCAACCATATCTCAGTGCCAAATGTAATTAGTCAGTAGTTTAAGATGTGTGGTTAATAAAAGTGCAACTTGGCTGGACAAGGCAATAATTCACCACTTCATCTGCCTAACCATTATGCTATCCTTTGCAGAGTTGAAGTGGAACTAGAGCATATTCCAGTGCAGACAACATACGCAAAAAGTAGTTGCACAAATCTCATCTGCAACAGTAAATATTCAAAATCCTCACTGCCTTAGGGGCATTTAGGGTTATCAATGTAATCCATTCCTGGCTAGCCTTCAAAAGTTCAGACTTCCCTCCCTCTCCTCTTGTGATAGCTGGCTGGCAGAGAGCATATCCCGAGGGGGAAGTCTTCAGCTTTGACAGGAAGATTGTGTTCATGCTTTTCACTTCCATGAAGCAGACGTACCTAGATGTAATCTAGCAAGAGTAAATTTGAAATCACAATATAAAAAAAAAAAAATCAAACAGTTGTACATAGTTAAGTGTGGGTTTCAATCTGGGTCATGAGCGGGTGCTGCCATTGAGGAAGCGAGTGATTTGAACATCTACCATTAGAATTAAGCACGCCTTGCGTTCATTCTCAATGCTTCAGTGGCATTTTGGGTAGTTTCCCAAAGCTTACCCTACTTGGAAGTAAAAGGTAAGGATCAAGGAGCTCTTGGAGAATTGTCTTAAAGCCTGATCTGGACGTTGAAAAATAATCCAATTTATATACTGCTCTGCAAACATATGAACAGAGGACCAGGTCGCTGTCTCTAGAATGCTTCGAGTTCACTCCTTTCCAATACAGCGTTTGGGGAAAAGACATGAGTTAAGTCAACTAACCTTGGCCAGAAAAGATTTACTACAGTGGGAGTAACAAAACAATGGACAACCATCATGCAACAGTTTCCTTAGAGATAGGTTGACTTTTTAGCCCCCCCCCCCCAATATAGGGAACAAACAGCTGCTCAAAATAGTACCTGAACTGCCTGGGCACATGTATTTTATGTAGAATCTTTTCTCCCTTGTTTTGGATCACAGAACATTGGCAGACTGCTGGCTTGGTTCAAAGTAAATACAGAAACTAAACGTGAATGATTGATTACTGTGCAACAACTCTTTTTAAAAGACAAGGTTAGCCCACCATGACAGCTTGCAGCTCAGAGACTTGTCCTGCAGATGTAAGAGCAATCAGTAACAGACTTCCAAATAATGAACCTTAAATCAGCTCTACAGGCAGATTTTAAAGTAGATAAGGTCAACTTTCAAGAACAGTGGAGATCCCAGCGAGGAGGCATTTGCCTTTGAAGTGGTCGCGCATGCAAAGTACAGTTGTGCAAGTCCCACTTGCCAGCAACAGCAGATGTTGCTACCCTCTCTGGCAGTTTAAAGCTCAGAGCTCCTCCCCTACATGACTGTGCGTGTGATGAATCACCCGACAATATATGGACTACCTTTAAGTTTTCTAGGGTCCAAAAGGAAGAGATAAAAAATGCAAATTTGTGAACAGACTGCTCCAAACAAAAATACAGTAACTTGAGCATAACAGCAACTCTAACCTCAACCTATGTACTTCCAAAAAAGGGGAATGGTGGGTGGTCACTGTCAATAAGGCACTGCTCTACAGACATCTACTCCTACAGTTAAGTTGAATTCTGACAACTGGGCCACGTTCAAACACTGCCTTACTGGCATAAGGATATATTCCCACAGCTTACCAAACCTGGGAGGAAGGCCAAGGGTCCAGCTGCACCCAGAGAGCAGTCCTAGCAAAGCCTGGTCTGGATTTAGAAGATACCCATCTTTTAGCACTTAGTAAAGGTATGGACAGAGGGCCAAGTTGTTGCCTCTAGAATAGGTTAAGAGCCCACTCCTTTCCAATACACCAGTGAAGAGGAAAAGTGCTCCGTTACTTTGCCATGGTGAGTATAACAAAAAAATACCAGAGAACAACTAGTGTGCAATGCTTTGCTTAGCTACATGTTGACCTTTGCCCCTGTGCAGAGCATAAACATTCTTGGTCTTCCTAAAGGGTTTCATTGTCGGGCACTACCTTGGCTACTGATGCACAACCAAGGTATGAAAGTATTCTCTCCCTTATTCTTAGGTTTTTGGAAGCCCACAAGAGGTTGCATTGAAGGTGAATCAAGACCACTTTCAGCATGAAAGAGGGATTAATGCACAACACAACCCCTATATTCCTATGGGAAATCAGGTAAGCTAGTCAGAGTTGCTGCTCACAGACTCGCCTTGCAGACATATCACAGCAATAAGCAAAACAGTTTATGTTAACTTCATAGCAGCCTAAGCATCTAGTTAAAAAGGTGCCAAAGCCAATTTCTGCAGGATGTAGTTGAGGTACCAAGGAGGAATTAGCTTGCAAGGGGATCTGAAACGCAATACTCCATTCATGACGTGTTTTACCTAAAATGAGGATACATCATTAGACAAAACAGCTAAATGCACCTTAATGGACATAGAATAAACCATCCTCAAGTAGCTCACAAATATTTCAAAACCAGATGGATGTTAAAGGGTTAACAGACTCCCTTGAGGCTGTGTACCACTTAGAAAACCTCATCCATTTGTAAATAATTTTCTAGAAGCATGTTTTCTGGCCTCCAACACCTGCTGCACATCCTTCAAGGAGTACCTAAAGTCAAGATTGAATCTAGTCTGTTAGTTGTAGCTGCTCCAAAATGAGGGGCACCTATTGACCCTAAGAAAGAGCAAATCCAGAGTGTGAGGAAGTCTGTGGCAGTTGTCCTTGGCCAATACCATTAGAAGGGAGAACCAAGATTCCCTGGGTCAGAAGTGAGTCACCACAATGATCTTGGGCATTTCTTTCTGAACCTTTAGAAGTACCTTGCAAATCAGTGGAAAGGGTGGAAACTGACAAGACCATTCTTGTCCAAGGGAATGAGAATGCATATGTCCTACAAGCATGGCTGCAAAGATGTCCACAGTAGAAACCCTCCAGTTGTCCGCTTTGAAAGGAGATTAACAAATTTGAGGAGATGTCCACATCGGGACTAGATCCTGATCACCACCGTCTTGAGTTACCACTCATGCAAGTATGCCTGGGATCTGCTTACTCCACCATGACTTTCCTCTGATATAAACATACGATGCCTGAAGAGTCAGAAAGCTGAAAAGCCAGCTCCCAGGCCATCACTATCAAGCAGCACAGATTATGACATACCTATTGTTTGAGGAGGTCCCACATCACTGTGGTGCTGTTTGCAACAGGAAGAGGATCTAGAGTCCATACAGGGTGAAGGACTTTCCAGACATGGATCACTACCAACATTTCGACACTGATGTGCTTCCAGCAGTCCTCCTGCCCCCAAGCAGCCTGCACTTGCACTGACCGCTCCCAAGTGAAGTCTTCCAAAAGGGGACAATGAGGATTACTTTGCTCTGCAACTGGAAAGCTTACTGTAAGAACTTGGCAATTAGTGGCATGAGGAAAGGCATATAGAAGACCAGAGGGCCAAGCATGAAAAACAGCATCCCTGAGTGACTGCCCCTGAGGAGGGATCAAAGCAAAGTACTTGCAGCATCTGTTGTTGCAAGGTGATGCAAACAGATTGCAGCAAGGAAGACCCATTTGTGGAAGCTCACATCTGCCACTGACCGATTCAGAGACCACTCGTGAGGCATCAGTAATATGACTTGAGCCAATCTAATGTTGGACTCCCCCAGAATGTGTGTTGCTACCAGGAAGCTGTTGGAAGAAATCACCAACTGCCAAACCCTTATCACCTTGACATAGGAGGTAGGACCTGGTTCCTCCCAGTTTGATGTACCACACTACTGATATGTACTCAGTTTGGACTGCAATAGTTCCCACAGGAAGAAAGCTGTCAAGTTCTTGCAACACTAGAACCACTCATCTCCAGTACACTGACATGCAACTTGGTCTCCTGGGACGTCCACATGCCTTTGACTGCGACCCAGACAGACAATGTCACCCACCCTACCTGGGAGGCATCCAAGGTCAACATGGTGTTTGAGGATGGACATCCTTGAGTAATGTCTGCAGAGTGAAGACAAAGCAGAGATTCTCTACATACCTGTGACAGTTATGGGAAGACAGATGATTCCTGAGTAGTGACCATGAACCAATGTCCACTGAATATCATGTGGAAATAAGCCATGGGCAGGAGTTATCGTGGCCATCATTGAACAAAAAGCCCTGAGAAATTAACTGGCAGCTGACATATGGTTAGAATTTGTCTAATTTAAATTCATTACCCTGTCAGTTAAGCACAGGATGTCTTTGTATTGAGATGAACCCCAATGAAATCTATGACCTGAACCGGATCCAGCTGGGATTCCTGCATGTTGATAGTTATCAGTTGAGGCTAGCTGTATTTAGTAGTCTCTAGCTTGAATGACTAAATGCCTAGTTGGAGTGGTCAGAAGCCAGTCATCTAGATACGGAAAAGTCTGGTAACCCTGCAGCCTGAGATGTGCTGCCACCACTGCCAAGCATTTGAACACCCTGGGAGCTGTGGTGAGATAAAGGAGTGACCTAAATTGGTAATGACTGGTTCCCAGCCTGAAATGTAGGAACTGCCTGGAGTGTATTTTTATATAGTAAGAGTCCTTCAGGTCCACAGAGCATATCCATTCAGCCTTCAAGAGAGGCAGGATGGACTGGATTGCTACCATTCTGAAGTCAGTATGCTTTATCTATTTGCTCAGAGTGGTCCAATCCAGAATAGGTCTGAAGTCGCTTGTCTTTCTGGGTACTAAAGAATCTGGATTAAAAGCTCAGACACTAAATCGGGGGGAATCTCTTGGACTCTTACAAGAGAGAACCCATGGGCAGTGTCATCCCTCCGAGTGGCACATCTGGGAGGAAATTTTTTTCCTGGGAATTTATAGAAAGGGAATGCAGTATCTTTTGGATATGTTCCTTAGCACCCATTTGTTGCTTGTGATGTGATGGGCTCCCAGGCTTCTGGGTGCAAGGAGAACTGCCATCCCCGCCAACTACCTACAGAGGAGTCTGGCAACTGTTCAGGATCACTGAAAGAGCTTGTCCTGACATGTTTCCAGTGACCCCCGATTTTATGGACCCCTGCAGCAGCATGGGTGGCATCTTACATTTTGATTATTCCACACACTGCCCTGGGAGGAAAATTCAAGTGCCCAGAAAAGGACCCTGCAACTTTCAAAACCACATTTTCTTACTCCACAGTGGTTCCTAGAGAAGATCCTTCGTGGAGGAAACTTATTCCAATGGTAGATTAGGTCTTTCCATCCTTCTCACTTCGGGAGAAAGTCTCACAAAGAGTAGGTCTAAACAAGGTGGAGACCAAGGGGTTATTTGAGGCTTGTTTGAAAGGCTCCACAAAACTGCACAGCCTCATCCAGACATGATGCCTCATGGCAATGCCGAACCACAGCCCCAGAGATACCCTCTGCAGCAAGGAAAATCAACGTCCTGAAAGCATCGGCTAGTGACTGTAGTGTGGCTAGTCTGGAGAAAAAGGTTTGATGCTTGGCGAACATGGACCCTGGGGTTGAACTAAAAAGTTCCTTTACTAAGTCCCTTTGTAGCCTCAAAGTGTGACAAGTAGTTAAACAGCCTCAAGGTGAATGTGGAAGAGGTGTAGACTCTTGCCAAGACTGTCCAATACTTGGGACTATTCTGGGGATGAACAGAGGAGCTGTCCTGGCCAAGCTCCTTCTTGGTAGCTGCCTCCACAACCATGGCATATACAGGGATACCCTTGGCACAAAACAAATGGTCTGTGGGAACACGGAGAATCTTCTGTTTTCAGGATTGGCTCTGTGCACCAGCTGAATCAGTGAGTCAGCCAGATAGTAGAGACACCCAGGTAGATGGGCTCAATCCAAAACCTCCAACACCGATTACTCCAAAGGGTTTTGAACTGACCAACAACCCCTTTGACGCAGGATTTCAAAATGTCAAGTGCTGACTTTAGGGACTCTTTCCCCCTTCAACATCTGTGCCTGTAGCAACAGACTCCATAGGGGATTCATTGCATCTCCCTTTATACAGCTGCTTTCAAGGGACCACCTCAGTGGGACACAGCAGGGCGGTATTGAAAGATTTTATTTTATTTATTCATTTAAACATTTGTTAACTGGGAAAGTCCAACTTGGAATGAAGCCAATGTTCATTGGAGGACCGGGGTGAAAGGCTCCAGATGCAGGTCTTTGTAATGTGGGAGGAAACCGGAACACCCAGAGGAAACCCACACAAATGCAGGGAGGACATGCAGACCCCACACTGAAGTAACGCCAGCAGAGAATCGAACCGGAGAACCTCTTGCTGTGAGGCAACAATGCTACTGCTGCACCACTGCGCCATACTCCACCTTGGGGAGATGCCTGGGGTTCAGTCATTAGGAAAATGGAGGCTTTGGGGGACAAGCTGTCCAGGCAGCAAAACAGAGGCCTTTGGCACCACACCAGTATGGGTGGGGGGGGTATCAGCAGAGCAGACGGTCTGCCTGGATAAGAAAACTTTCCACCACATCAAAAGCCGTCCCACTAGAGCAGACACCTCATGGAGAGTTCAAGCCTCCTGCTCCAAAGGGAGAGTCAGGAGGCAAGCTACCAAAGGCAGAGGCTCCAAGGGGAAGCACCTAAAGCTTTGTAGTAGAAGTCGCACCCAGAACAGGCCCAAGCTATGGCTCCAAGACACTGGAGAGAAGCCATTGGAGCCCAGCAGGTCGGGGAAAAAGATTTCCTCTTCACCTCAGACTATCTACACAGACAGCAATGGCATCAAAGACTCCAAAACAGAGGGGCAGATCGGAGAAGGAGCCAAAGGTCAGAAAGGGGAACCTCTCAGATCCAGATGTGTACAGAGCAGAAACTAACCCAAACTGAATCAACTCAAGGAATTGCCTCATCATTCTGCAAATGTCCTTTTAGGAAAGGTTTTGGGAAGACATGGAAGATGCTTATGAAAGAGGTCTCAAAGATCTCTTGGGAAAAATCGGGACAGAGGTCTTAGAACCTGTACTGTTGGAGCAGAGCTGGGTACCAACAAAGTAGGAGCTGGTGGCAAATCACTCTGCCCTGGGATAATGGAGGGTGACCAAGGGGGAAAAGCGGTAAGAAATGAGCTCAGTGCCAATAAGTCAGGTCCGATAATGTCAGGACTTAGCAGCTCCAAGGAAGAATGCACAGGATTGCTTCCTGCTCTAGGAGTCGTAAGACTTCTTTGGAGGGGGTTGAGCCCGTGAAGTTGACAGCACCTCCAGGATGGCAGGAGGCGGTAGCAAGCCTTTAAGGACCAGATTACTCCTGACCACCAGAGCCCAGGGGTGGAAGGCCTGACAAAATAGAGCATGGAGCCTTAAGATGAGAAGATCCCAAGTAATAAACACTCCCTGTGGGCATCAGACAATGGAATCTTCTGCTCACAAGCACATTTCTTAAAACCTTGGGGTTTCTCAGTGTAAAGACTTTCTGGAAAAGGAGACCAAGGACTAGCCCCAGAGAAACCAAGAGTAAAAAAGGGTTAAAGTTTAAACTAGAAAGTAACTACTGCAAGTTACAAGTCTTAACAGACAAGAAAAAAGCCACTCAATCAACATTCACTGGAAGAAGCTCAAGAGCCAGGAAAACTCACTGCTGAAGCAAAGCATGGCAAGCGAGATCTGGAGTACGTTGGGGGGGGGGGGGGTCATTGTGGGTATTGGGAGCATTTCCAAGCCAGGAAGCTCAAGCTGTAAAAAAGTAGCCGCTCAATTTTGAGGATCGGAACCAATATTCACAGGATAATGAAATAAAGAGGACATCAGATCACCAAGTCTTAGAATTTTTAGGAACTCCGGAGGCGAAGATTCTCATGGAGAAATCAACACCCTTTAGAGTTAACCCAGTCAGGGACTTAAAGACACAGTCCAGTCTTTGATCATCATGAGTCTACAGTAGTGAGGAAATCATTCTATGTTGTGCAACTTGGAATCAAATGTATGGCATCCAAGTCCAAGGAAGTAATTGTTCCACTGAACAACAGCGCTGATGAATGTCGAATAGAGTACAAAGTCCCCTCTGGTATGTACCTAACCAGGCATATCCAATTGGAATTGTCCGTAGAAGTTCCTCACTAAAAGAATACAGGGCACAAGTAATATGTTCAATGCAGACTGCCTCAAGGCCCTATCCCTGTATTCTATGTGAAGCAGAGCTCCTCCCTAATCCAATTCAAGTGCAACTTGGACAACTGGATGGGAAACCAGAAATTCATCCCTGGTTTGGCACGTATGTCTTGGATGCAAACAGGTAACCTGTAAATGGATCTCCCAGGCCCATGCTTACACTTATCAAGGGTACCAGAACTAGTCAGAGATTTGGGATGCATGGCTGGGCTTAAAAAGGCCCTTGTGGTTGTTAGTCTAGTAAACAGCTATGAACCGATGGAGAATTCCTGAATAATCTGGTAAGACAGAACCTTGTCTTCAGGAAGAAAGCCCATTCGTTTGTCGGAGTCTTAAGCATCCCAAGAGAAGTCTTAGGGTCAGGCATGACTTCTCCCTAGGTAGAAGAAAAAGCTCAAGACCTTCTCTAGTGATGCCAAATAACTGGATACAGACCCTGCACATATCAGCAAGTTATCCATGCAAGAAAAGATGTGAATACCAAGTCTGCCACTGAGCCACTACCATACCAAGGCACTCAGCACACTCAAGGCAATGTACAGCTCAAAAGGCAGTGCCTAATACTGACAGTGTAAACCAGACAACTCTACTTCCTAAGAAATGGGGCTATGGTGATGCACCCTCTAACTCCAGGGTCACCATGAAGCAGTGGCCAAGCCAAAGCAGCTCTGTCAGCAGGATGAGCAACATTGAACTTTATCTTGACAAACTTATTCAGAAAAGGATAAGTCCAACACCAGTCTCCACAATGGTGCTTTTGGGAACCAGGAAAATTCTGGAGTAGAAACCTTTCATTCTTTCCACAGAAGGGCAATAGCCAAGTCTACCATTTGTTGGATTACAGGAGGGAACATTATCTAGTCCAACATATGAGGGAGTACCCCCACAAACTGAGGTGGATGTTCCTTCCACTGTTGCCTGTACTGTAAACTCTGCCAACAATGCTGAGCACATTTTTGGAAACTGACAACCAAGCCACCTTCTTAAAAGCCAACGTTTGAGCTGAGGCACACAGAAAGGGGCTTGGGAATGACAGGTGACATGCCTCAGTTGGAGGGGGGATCCTTTTTGGAAAGGAAACTCTTGTTGGGTTTGGCAGAGTTCTTGTCCTGCCATTTTTTGCTGTCGTGGCTTTTATTCAGCTAGGACTTGTTTGAGCCGCCAAAAATGCTGCTGCTTATTACTACTTTGGAATGGAGCATTTTTACAAGCTCCTTGCATTGGTTCATCTTTGTCATACTAGTATTTTAAATATCTGATTAGCTGCTGTTCGAAACCATCAGAATCAAGTGGAGCATTGATCAACTCAGACCATGGAATCAGGCATACCTCCTTATCCACGCAGACATCGGTGCAATTCTAGAATTATCAGCCCCTTCTAAGGCACACACTAAAGCATGTTCAAGACACTTGAAAAACATTAAATACAATATCTAACATTTTGCTCAGTAGGTAACAATGCAATGAATTTGTCTAAAATATGCATGCACCTTAACAGCACCTTAGGAGAAGCCTCCACATAACAGTGTCAGTTAAAAACACCTTAAAGGCTACCATGCTGGACTGCACTAGCTTCTTTCCCAGCAATTCTAGCCACTTGCCTAGCTTATCTGAAAGGACTGAGTTTGATGAAGACAAACATTTTGTTTGAAGATGTCGCTGGGGACGCATGCAGACTAGAGGACTTTTAACCAGGCATGATTGAGCACATCATGAATTTCTTAAACACTTAAGCAAAAAAACTCAAATTCGATAGAGAATTACAAGTTTCCTTAAAAATCCTGTAATGCTGGGAGTAATGGAGGAAATGCTGCTACGTCTGGGGCCTCATATCCAAAAGTTCATATACTCCACTGACCTCAGAACAGCCAGATAAGCTCCCAACTGAATACATCCCCAGATCTTGCTGGCATATGGGGAAAAGAAAACCTCCGTTTAGTCTTCTGCACCTGTTCCTCCTTAGAGGAAGCAAACTGAGCAGACTCCCAACACTTCTGAAATGTCAGATTACGAATCCTTTTCAAAAACAGGATCTCTGGATGGCTGAGCAGGGTTGTGAGCTTCAATGTTACTCAATCTGGGTTTGCACCCATATCAACTGCCTGAACAATGCATCTAGCCACAGCTGCCACCCGAGGTGGAACCCAGTCAAGACTGTTGCCCTGCAACATGGTGGGTCTTCAGCCCTTTTACATACATTACAATTTAGAATCCCTGGGGGTAGGTGTAACATTGGCAGATTCTACACTGCTGAATTTCTCTGCACCTAGAGAGCTTGGTTTTCCTTAAATGAACCAGGTACTAGCACAACCCCACAGGGCATGTCTGACCTTCATGTCATGCATAGTTGTACAATGAACATACCATGGAACCTAGAGGCAAAGGGCGAGTGGTCCAAGAGCCTGCTAAGGGTTACTGAGTATTTAAGCTGTAGGCTGAGGTACATTTCTTGATTTTTGTTTTTTGTTCTGTGCACAAGAGGCAGATACTTGGGGAAGGGAGGCACAGTATCAATCCATCAAGTCGGGGGGTCAAGAAACTATCCAAGCTCAATACTGGCTGCACAGTCAGCCCAGTAAGAGGATGGGCAAATGTCACTTCTCCATCTAAACATCAATCTAAAGACTCTGGAGGGATACTAATCTGAAAACTGCAATGAAAATGACAGTATTTTCCATAATTCAGAAAGCAAAATGTGTCGACATTTCACCAATTTTATAAAAGGTTAGTTTTCAACACTAAATGAGTAAATCTAAAACAGTATTAGACAAAATGCACTGAAGAAAATAAAACTTTACACCACTGGGTACTTTTGTCAGTTATTACTGAAACAATGTCTAGTTTCAATCAAAAATGAATGGATATATCCCAAAATGATTCGATAAGACAAAGTCAAAAACTGATGAAAAATTGTCAGAATTGTTTAACCTACAAAATATTGACAAAATTGAGATTAAAACTTGTATGGTTTAAAGTGCTTTAATCCACTCAATCACCTCAAATCTTTGCATTTTTTTCTTTGGGGTTACATCAACAAGCTTTCCTGTCAAAACCTCCAAATAAAACTTTTAAACAGAGGCCTATACTGTGCTAGTCAAGTAGAAATTGTACACAATTCTGTTTTTAATCAGAAAAAAGAAAACCGTCAAAGCAACAGAATACAATATTCAAGCCATGACAGAAAAAAGGCAGAGGGAGAAAAAAACAAAAAGGTCCTTACCTGAACTCAGCAGCTGAAAATTCAGAGAAGCATCTTCTCAGAGATACTTCTCTTACTGTAGCATTAAAAAAAGTGTCCTGAGGACAAGATGAGGAGCTCTAAACTTTGGCAGACTGCCAGAGATTAAGGTAGCAGTGCATTGCTACCTATATGTTAGTACAGCAGTGTGAGCATTACACCTTCGACCAAAAAGAAAAGAGGAATCCATAACCAGAAGCTGTTATGGCCATAATATCCACCTTAATAAAAGCAGGGGCTCTGTTAATGGCTATGCACCACCTAGAAAACATTCACTCAACTGAAAATTTTCTAGTTGCAGTTATTGCCCCCATAAATCCCTGTTGCATTTCCCCATGGAACAAGTGCTTAAAAGGAATCAACAGAATCATGTGTCAGTTTCAATTGCTCTGCTGGGGCGCATCAAGAGTGCTGCTTATTCCGCAGTTTCTAGCTGCGTTGTGTCTGAGCCTAGCCACTGTTGGTCCCCTACACTCTCGGCGCTTTTTAATCTTTATATTATATAGGTAGCATCGCTAGTTTAGGGGCTCATTCCTCAGCTTTAACAGTGTTGCTTGTGAGCTCAAGCCGATGCTCGTCTGCCTACAGTATATGTGCTCCTTTAGATCCTATCAGGCAGCAACATCACTCTTTCAGTAGCTTATTATAGCGATAACTCAGTCAGCGGTGTAGATAACGCTTACCCTAGTACGTGGTTTCCCCAACTACGCTTTACTAGTTTCTAAGGCTGCGATTATAAAATAGTTACTGTATTTACAGTTTTTGCGCCTTTCAATTATTTGTACTTTATCCAGGAAGCAGCGCTAGTGAGTGGTGGCATATTCCTTAGCTGTTACCAGCGTTTGCGTGTAAGCCCATGCCGCTGTTCGGCTGCTGACTATATGTGTGCTTTTATGTTCTGTCAGGCGGCTATATGAATGGGCAGAGCGCACTCCTTATGCTTATTCCAGCGTAGATTCATTTAGGCGAGTAGTTAAGCTTACCCTAGCAGCCACGTGGTCCCCCAACTACGCAATACTGGGTTCTACAGCTGGTAGCAACATTTGCATAGAATTGATAATGGTAATGAGGAAACGCTGATTATACTGCTTGTTTACTTGTAACTTTGAGCGTACTAGCTACTTGACTGTATAACATTTTTGGGCACTTATTGCCTTGATCGTTAGGAAAGTGTCTGTAGAATGATAAGGGAAGGCGACAGCATATCCTAAAGCTAATTCGCTAAACATTCCTATCAATGCTTGTATTTTAGTTGACAGTATCTCTATGCCTTTTTTGTGTTATACTAGATATCCATTTTCCCCTGCTTACACATCTCCTCAATGAAGGTGATAGAATCTGTAATTACTGATTACTAGGTAGATAACCTTGCTGTTTATGTACATGTTACCATAGCTTGTTTTTTGCCTTACTCAGAACTGTAACTTCCTGGAGCTGTTGTTCAATTGATTGCCTCCTACTTTTATACTGCATAGGGTCAGACTACTTACCTGTATGCTTTTTACTTTAACTCAACAAATAGTTTGCACATATCTGTAAGCTGGCTGTATTACATAACCTGTGTTTATTTCTCCCTCTCTTACGCCTGATTATACTGTGAGTGAGGGTTGGTTACTGTATTGACATAGCTTTTAGTATGTAAGGCACAACTTTTATTTATCTGTTACCTATATCCTTGACTGCTATATGTGCTTATGTTGTCTTTCTCTCTCTCCCTTATGTTATTCAGCCGTATACACTTGGGTTCCTGCCTTACCCCTGCTAAAGAAGCCCTGTGGAATCCATATTAAAGAACATAATCCTGAATAGGATTTAAACGTCCTCCCCACAAAGACTGTCTACCCAACATAGTCGCTGTTGGAAAGTAGGTCCTACTATTGCATTTTCTAACTGTATTCCAGGTTGTTTTACCTCCCTCCCAGGTTAACCAGCAGCCTACCCCCCCCCTCCTCCTCCTCCTCCTCCTCTTTCCCATAGCGGATAAGGCGCTCTCTCCTACCCTCCTTTCTTCAACACTATCCCTGTGGTAACTCTCCCCTTTACCGAGATACAGCACTTTGGGAGCTCTCTGCTTGCCCTGTCTCTTGGCATTCCTGAACTTAGCCACTAGGTGGCGCCCTCTCTATCACAAACCTTAGGTTTTCCTCTATCCTCACTTAGAACTCTGCCTCCTGTTATCCCCTAATACTGTCCATACTATTCTAATCTACTACTCTGCCACTTCACTTAGCTACCATTTACTTTGTCTCATCTCCAAAACCCATCTTCCTTCCTCCCTGCACTCTACCCTATAGTCTTATTCTTACCCTTCACCATACATAGTTCTTCTCTCTTTTTCTCTGATTGTTTTACTGCCACTGGTTCTTCCCGCTCGTTAGCCTCTGGGCTCACTCCGCTCCCTCCCTACCCCCAATTACCACCCACCCCCAGGGTCCTACCTTTATACTTCCTTTACCACACCCCCACCTCACTCTGCTCCTATCACACTCACCTGCCCCACCTACACTCATTAACTCTAAACTCCTATCTTACTACCACACCCCTCTCCTCATATTCTCTTTCTAATTGCCCTTACTCACTCTAACATCTTATTCCTACTACTTCCAACCTTCCTAACCTCACCCCACTAAAAACATGGCTTTAATCCTTAAACTTCTTCATCTTCTACTACTCCTTAATATCCTTCTAATACACTATTCTTTTACTTCCTATGAACATCTTAACCTTATCAATTCTCCTAATTTAGCCACACACACAACCTCCATTCTTCCTCAAGCTAAACAAACACACACTAACATCCTCTCATCATCACCCTACCTTCCCCCCCTATACCACAAACTACATCACATCAGGTCGCTAACCTCAAAACGGTTCTATCTATTACCCTCCAAAACCACAAAGACATTTCCAATCCCACAAACCCTGTTACATGGAGATATCCACCCCAACCCTGGCCCCAATAATACTCTTAACCATGACCTTTCTAAACATTCTGCTGACATCTCTAGCTCACCTTTCTCTAATAACTCCCTCTCTATAGCACACCTTAATATTCGTAGCATCAACAATAAAATCACACAACTCCATGCTATAATTGACTTCTATGCCTTTGATATCCTCTGTCTCACTGAAACCTGGCTTAAACCAGGCATAAAAGACAACAAAAGCACCCCACCTGGCTATAGCACCTTAAGGCAAGATCGTCCTAACAAAAAGGGTGGAGGAGTAGCTTTACTTTACAAATCCCAGCTACAAGTGTCCTTAATGGACTCGCTACCTCCCTCTCTAGGTAATGCCGAAATACTCTGTACCAAACTCCAACTAAACAAAAACAAAGCCATCTACATAATATGTTCCTACATCCCTCCAGGCAATAACTTAAACACACTTGAAAATATTCTCAATTGGGTCTCCTGCAACTTCCCTCAAGAAACTATAATCTTAGGTGACTTTAATATTGATTGGAACTCCTGCAACTCTCCCAAACCTACCTTTCACCTTAATCTCTTTAACTTTCAACAAACTATTAGCTCCCCAACTAGAATTGACAAAACAACCAATAAACAAGCAATCCTGGATTGGATATTGATTAACAATAATCCCCATTCTTATAACACTGGAATACTCCCAGACAATATCAGCGACCATCTCCTTACCTATATCACTAAACAAAAAGATAATACTCTCAAACAAGCTATTTACCGTACTGTATAATAAAAACAAATTTAACTTGTCCTCCTTCCTAAATGACCTCAAGGCATGCAACTGGTCAACTCTAAAACACCTCCCACTTGACGAAGCAGTTGCCTATTTCAATACCACTTTCCTACTAATTCTACAGCAGCATGCCCCAGCTCGATTAATAAGAATAAGCTCCAAAGCTGCCCCTTGGCTTTCCAAATCAACCAAACAAACTATGCTAGATAGAAATAAAATTTGGACTAAATGGAGAACCACTAAAACCCTGATGACCTTCTACGGTTTCAACACTTTAGAAATACTACAAAAACTCATCCATCTTGATAAGAAAAATATTACCTTCAATATCAACATAACCAAAATTACAACCCTAAAAATTCTGGCCGGAATCAATAAACTTCTACATCCAGGGAATACCAAAACTCCCACACCTACTACCTTAGCACAAACTTCACCCAACATAATAGCTGATACCTTTAATAACTTCTTCTCTGAAACAGTCACCTCTTTAGCTAACACCATGACTCCCCCCCCTTCCCCTCAACACACCTCTCCTCCAAATAACACCCCCACCCTAAAATTTAGCACAGTCTCCACAGCCCACATACGCAAGTTACTCTCTCAACTTAAACCCTGCACCCCTTCAGCCGACAAACTACCAGCTGAATACCTACAACTAGCAGCATCTGAACTAGCTTACCCAATCTCGATCTTAATTAACAGAATAACCGAATCTACTATCCCATCCTGCTGGAAGGTCTCCTATATTATTCCCCTTCATAAAGGAGGTCACTCTAATGAACTTTCTAATTACCGACCTATAGCCCTACTTTCTCCTCTATCTAAAATTATGGAACGTTGTATTCACCAACAACTCCTAAATCACCTCTTGCAAAATAGCCTACTAGTAGACTCACAACATGGTTTTAGACCCTACCATAGTACTTCCACCGCCCTTCTCTCCTTCACTGACACAATAAACAGAAATCGCAATAACAACCTTTTCTCCTCAGCCCTATTCCTAGACCTCTCAAAAGCCTTTGATATGGTTAACCATCAACTACTCCTAGATACATTGACATCACTTTCACTTGACTCTTCAGCAGTACAATGGTTTGACTCATATTTGAATGATAGAAAACAAGCTGTCCTCTGGGACAGCCATATATCCTCACAGCTCCCAATCAATATCGATGTTCCTCAAGGATCCATCTTAGGTCCCCTCCTCTTCTCTACATTTATAAATAACCTGGCTACTTCACTCCCAACATCCACTTGTATTCAGTATGCAGATGATTCAACTCTCATCTGTTCTGCTTCATCTTCAGGAGAACTCCACTCTTCCACCCAGAAACTCTTTACTACGGCTGAAAAATGGTTCCAACATATCTGTCTCCTCCTTAATCCCAAAAAACCAAATTACTATTTACACCAACACTTAAATCTCCCCCTATCTCATTTTCCATCACATCTGGCAATGGCACGATCATCAATCCTGACTGTTCCACTAAACTCCTAGGCGTTACTATAGACAATCAACTGAGTTTTGACTGTCACATTGATCTAACCATCAAGGCTGTTAATAAAAAGATAGGTGCCCTTTACAGACTTAAGCCCTTTCTTACTGCAGCTACCCGAGTGTCTCTTGCCCAAACTCATCTCCTATCTACACTACTGTATGCCTCCTCCTCATTTATTAACATTTCAAAAACTAACCACCAGAAACTAGCCACAGCCTATCATAGTATTGCCAGGTTTGCCACTGGTTCCCCATATCGAACTCACCATTGTCATAATCTCAAAATCCTTAACTGGCTAGAACTACAGAATCGAATTCTCCTACAGCAATTACATATCACCTACAAAATTCTCCATTACCCCTCTAATACACCCATACTTAATAACCTTATCACTCCATACAAAAATCTAACATCCCTTCGCTCAGCCAACAAACTTCTAGTAGCTACTCTCAAATCTTACAACAAAGCAGGTGACTCCTTATTTGCTAATACTGTAGGATCTCACTGGAACAAACTCCCCAAAGAACTAACCACTTTAAGCTCACCCCACCTTTTCAAAAAACAAACAAAAAAACATTTGCAATCTCACTGGCTATGCCCCTGCTCAAATCCTGACTGAGCTTAAAAAACAACCACTCTCTCTCTCACCCTACATTTTGCTCTTCTACCTACCCTACTTCACTACTTCTTTCCCTCCAAGAAGTAGACCTAGCAACCCACCAGCCTGCTTATTTACTCCTACCTACCTCTTTTTATGTTACCCTCCACTATCTCTAACCTGTTTTTCTCTCCATGTATCTAACCCAGTTCCAATCTTCCTGTGTGCAAATATCTATCCTAATAATAGTACTCATCACTATATCCCTGCTACTAACTGACTTCTATGACTAAAGTTTTACAAACCCTCTACTTGTCCCTATTTTTCTCCCTTCATCTTTTTTTAGCACTCTATCTATAGTAGTTATTTAAATTATAGTGATTCTGTACTGATGTTTATTTCTTGTTTAAATTGCCTTCCCATTACTATTCTATATATCAATTTTTCTCTTAGTTGCCTGCATGCATTAGTTACTTGTTATTTACTTGTTATTTACGTGATATTTGTTAGTCACTTAGTTTTATTAGTGGAGCTTTTCTCCTCGGGCCTCTGCTGAAAATGGACATGTATCCAGCCAGACTAGCCCGGTCAACAAATGTAAAATAAATAAATAAATCAACCCCAATGCTGGGTTTTAGTGAGGAAGTTTGTGGCAGCAAGAGTTTCTCCGGTTAGATCCTTAGCTGGGGTGCCTTCTGTGCGGAGTTTGCATGTCCTTCCAGTGGTCGCTAGGGTTTCCTCCGGGTGCTCCAGTTTCCTCCCACATCCCAAAGACATGCTGTAGGTGGATTGGACACTCTAAACTTGCCCTAGGTGTGAGTGCGTGCATGTGTGCCTTCCATGGAAAGTGGGCGTCAGGCTGGCAACTAGACACTGTAAAACTACTGCCAATCATGAGCGGACAGGTGATCCGGCTTTCCTGGTTAAGGGGTCTCCACAGTGGAAGAGGACTACAAATAACATTCCAAGGGAGAATCAACTTTGCCTGGCCCAAAATGGGTTACCACTATGATCTTTGTGAATTCTTTCAATCTTTAGAAGTATCTTGGAAATCACCAAAGTGGAAATACATATAGGAAATAATGCAACCAATGCTAGGACAGCATCTGCCTTCCAAGCATAGCTGCAAGAATGTCTAACACTTTTTAGGTGTGTGTTTTAAAGGGTGGGGGAACAGATATTTGCGTTTCCCACATCTTAATCAAGTTTTGGAAGACTTGGCTCTCTCATTAGCGTCTGTCCAGGATCTGCTTAGTCTGCCACTGTTTTGCAGTGTCAGACTATATTGGGCCTGAAGAGGCAAAGGCTGCAAAACCAGCTCCCAGGTTGTAACTGCCAACAGTATGTTGTGAACATTAGTGGGGCAGTGTAAAGACCAAAAGGTAGATCAATAAACAATAAGCAAAGAGCCAGATGAAAACCTGAGAAGTCTCCCACAAAAGGGACACATGGCAATGTGGAGGTAAGCATCCTTGAGATCTAATGACAACAAAGGCCTGTGGGAGGATAAAAAGAAGTGTGAAGAGAACATTTTGAAAGATGGTACCTCCAGACAAGTGTTCAGGATGGACCTACATGGAACTTTTGAGACTAAAGGAAACGCTGGAATAAAAGCTTTATCCATGAACTATTTTGGGACTTATTCAATGATACCTTGTCATGAGATCTTTAATGAGCAAGAAATAACTGGTTTTGAAGAGGTGTATAATGCGTCAGTGGAGGAAACGTTTTCCCCATAACATAGCCAACCCTGATGGAAAGGACCTACTTGTCTATGGTAATCGGTTTCAAACAAACCAGGGAGAGTGACTACCTATAAGGCGGCGTAATGGGACTGGAAATGGGGGATGCTGCAGGGGTAGTTGCATGTTTTTGCCTCCCAAGGGTGACTTCCCAGCTGGAAGTTCCCTTTGGGATTTAAGTATCTTTTCCTGGGTGGTTCTTTGTTTCTACACTATCCTCCACTCCCTCCTAATAAAGGTAGACTTAGCTGTGTAGTTGCCATGGTATCTAGAAACTGAAGAGCAGGATCTGTCTGCAGTCTGTCTTACCTTAGTCTGAGAGTTCCGAAAAGACTGGCCACCTGTAGAATCCAGAATCTGACTTAAAAAGTTCAGGCATAGGATGACTGCAAAACCATGCATATCTGCAGGTAACAGACATTGTGGCAGCTGCCCTAAAAACATCCACAGCATCATAACTGCACTCAATGCTGTCTGGAAATCCAAGAAGCCTGCAAAACTACGCTCTACATTTGCTGCTTCAAGACTGCTGTAATCGGACCCAAGATAACTTTGGGTTAACAGAAATCAAATACTTGGGTCATCTGAGTCTGGTAATAGCCTAGTGCCTACCTATGAACCTATCAGCCCTGGGGTCTATATAAGCCTAGCCAAAAATATTCCCTGACGTTTGCCACCCAAGAAAGTTATTTTCCTGCTGCCCTGTCTAGCAGAACCCACAGCAATGCTCCCTACGGTGAATTTCCTACTTCCCATCAAACTGTTGAGATTTTTCTTAAATAAGACTAATGAGGAGCTTTGCTTGACATGAATGTATAGTCTGTACCAAACCATGGGAAGTCTCTGGGACGGGAATCTATCCCTCCAGCATGTTCCGTCTATTGTGGTGGCAAGGTTTAGGTCCCTGGAGCGTGTGGCTCAGAGGGAGTGGGGCTTCTTTAAGTGTAGCATGTCCAACAGGATTTGTATGTTAGGCAGAGATTGCCTCAGAGTAGAGCTGGAGTTTGAGAGTCTGTGTATGGAATCTGTTTGAGGCCAATAATCCTACTAGTGAGGTATTTCTGTGGCCTAATTGATGTCTTGCACGGTACATGACAAATGGGGAACTGTACTCTAATGGGTCTGATGAGAGCAGAGTAGAGAACAATGACCTTTTTAGAAATTAACCCCTTTGTGATGGTGTGCCACATAGAATTTCCTTACTAATGTGGTGATACGATCAAAGGAGGGACTACTGTCCACCTGTGTCCTAAGGTCTCATCACACTTCCGGTGTTTAGTAGGCTACCACCTATGTGGTAGCTCATGGCTACAGTTTTTCCCAAAGGGGATGACAATGCATTTCTTGGCATTGAGCTTGAGGCCATGACTGCCACCAAGCATCAGTCCCAGTGAGGCCTCTTTGTAGAATGTCCACATTAGGCGATTCTATAATGGCAGCTAGTTTGCAGTCTGCGAACTTTGTTAGCCAAAGACCTGCTGCATTAGCTTGGACTTCTGAGAAGTTAATGCCAAACAGGAGAGGACCCAGGACTGAGCCCTTTGGTACTCCATTTGTCACTGGTCTGAAGTTGGATTTTGGAGTCTGCTACTTTAACTGTGTGGGTTCCAT
>NC_056751.1:122291045-122363545 GCF_019279795.1 Protopterus annectens | reverse complement strand
CTTCAGAACTTTTCCCACCTTTTAATGTGATCTATAATCTTTACAATTCATTCAATTGAAAAAAACAAATCTTGTTAGGAGAAAAATATAAAAAAACATACAATAAGCTGGTTGCATAAGTGTGCACACCCTTAAATACTTTATATTGAAGCACCTTTTGATTTTATTACAGCATTCAGTCTTCTTGGGTAGGAGTTAATCAGCATGGCACATCTAGACTTGCCAACTTTTGCCCACTCTTCCTTGCAAAAGCATTCCAAATTTGTCAGACTGCAAGGGCATCTCTTGTGCACAGCCCTCTTCATGTCACCCCACAGATTTTCTATTGGATTTAGGTCTAGCCTCTGGCTGGGCCATTCCAAAACTTTAATTTTCTACTGGTGAAGCCATTCTTTTGTTGATTTGGATGTATGCTTAGGGGGGGTCATTGTCATGTTGAAAGGTGAAATTCCTCTTCAGTTTTCTAGCAGAGACCTGAAGAGTTTGGGCCAAAAGTGACTGGTATTTGAATTTTCATACCAATCCTCCACCTTGACTAAAGCCCCAGTTCCACCCAAAGTAAAGCAACAAAGCATGATACTGCAACCACCATGCTTAACCGTGAGGATGGTGTTCTTTTGGTGATGCAAAGTGTTTTTGCTCCAAACATACCTTTTGGAATTGTGGCCAAAAAGTTCAGCCTTTGTCTCAGACCACAACACATTTTTCCACATGCTTTTGGGAGACGCGATTTATTATTTTGCAAATTTTAGCTTGGGCCGGACATTTTTCTGTGTAAGAAAAGGCTTTGTCTTGCAACCCTACTCCATAGTGCAGACATATGGAGAATACAGGAGATAGTCACATGTAGTACACAACCAGTACATGCCAGAAATTCCTGCAGCTCCTTAAGTGTTGTTGTAGATCTCTTGGCAGCCTCCCTGACCAGTTTTTGTCATGTCTTTTCAATTTTGAAGGGATGCCCAATTCTTTGCAACGTCACTGTTGTCCCATATTTACTCCACTTTTTGATGACCATCTTCATTGTGTTCCATGGTATACCCAATGCTGTGGAAATTTTTTTTGTACCCTTCTCCTTACTGATACCTTTCAACAATGAGATCCCTTTGTGCTTTTTAAGCTGTGAGCCATGGCTTCTGCTGTAGCAGGCAACTGAATGTCAGGAAAAAGTACAGTTGTGTACACCTACCATAAATGTAGATGTTAGAGTGTCTTCACTGTTGCAGTCATAACTGTAGGGTGCTCCTGCCGGCAGGCAGCCCGAGGTCGGCCAGAATCCCAAAGTCTGGGTCCGGCGTCGGCTGTATAAGCTAGTATCCTGACGTCAGTACGCCTTGGTACATAGCCCTCAGCCGACGCCATCTTCTCCAGCCTTTCTTGCCATAGATGTCAGAAGTCCCCAACAAATCAAAAATGAATCCAACAAGGAAACACAAATACACCACAAATAAGAGAAAAAGAGGGGATAGGAGGGAGGGAAACCCCGACTACAACAGTGAAGACACTCTAACACCTACATTTATGGTAGGTGTACACAACTGTACTATGTTCTTCGTGTTTCACTGTTGCAGTCATAACTGTAGGGTGGAATCCCAAAACAGTGTAGAGGGGGAGGAGGCTTTAGATAGAAGGGGAGGCAAGAATACCCTGCAAGACAGCAGAGGCAAAGCCTGCCCTAGACTTAGAAAACAAGGGGAGATTGTAGTGCTTGGAAAAAGTATGCACAGAACTCCAAGTGGCAGCTTCCAAGATATCCTTGGTAGGGACTCCTCTGAGGAAAGCTGTAGAAGTAGCAGCTGCTCTAGTAGAATGACTTCTGATGGTCCCTGGAAACTGTTTCCCATGATGAGTGTAACAAAATCTGATTCCATAAGCAATCCATTTGGAAATAGTTTGTTTAGAAATAGGTTTTCCAAGAGAACTGGAGGCAAAGGAAACAAACAATTGGTTAGACTTTCTGAAATCTTTAGTCTTGTCCAAGTAAAATCGTAACTGCCTGTGCACATCCAATGAATGCAAAATCCTTTCCCCTTTATTTTGAGGATTTGGAAAGAAAGTAGGAAGGTGAATTGTCTGATTTAAAGCCACTTTCGAAATCACCTTGGGCATGAAAGTAGGATTGGTCCTCAAGGATACTCTGTCCTGATGGAAAATAAGGTATGGCTCCACAGCCATGAGAGCTTGCAACTCTGAGACCCTTCTGGCAGAGGTCAATGCTAGCAAAAGAACAGTCTTCCAGGATAGAAACTTAATATCTGAAGATGCAGCAGGCTCAAAAGGAGGCAAAGTAAGTTTTTCTAAAACATAATTAAGATCCCAGGCAGGGACAGGAGGGGTCCTTGGAGGCCATAAATTTTAGCCCTCTCAAGAACTGCTTCACCAAAGGATGTGAAAAAACAGGAGGATCAGAACTGTAATGCGCAGAGATAGCAGAAGCATGTATCTTAATGGAAGAAAAAGAAAGTCCTTTAGATAAAAGTTCCGAAAGGTAAAGCAAAATAGAGGAGAGATCAGGAACCTGAGGAACAGAGCCTCGGTCATGCATCCAAATAGAAAACCTCTTCCATTTAGAGGCACAGGATTTCCTAGTGCTAGGCCGTCTAGCTTCCAAAAGAACATCCAAAACTTGTTTGGGAAGACTAGAGGAAATCAAATTCCTTTGAAGAGCCAAGCTGCCAGGCAAAGGGTCTTGAGATTGGAATGTAGTAACTGACCCTGATGCTGGGACAGAAGCGAAGGGTTCAGTGGGAGAATCCAAGGAGGCCCCGAGAACAGGAGCTTTAATGTTGGATACCAAAACTGTCGAGGCCAATTTGGAGCAATCAAGATGAGGAACTTGGGCTTGTCCTGTTTTATCTTCAGTAGTATCCGAGGCAGTAGAGGAAGAGGAGGGAAGGCATATGCTGAAAGGCTTCTCCAGCTGAAGGACAGGGCATCCACTCTCCATGCTGTTTTGTGGAAGGACCTGGTGCAAAAGTGAGGCAGCTGATGATTGATGGGATGCAAACAGATCTATCTGGGGACATCCCCAAACTGCAGTAATCCTGTTGAACAAGTTGGTGTCTAGCATCCATTCGTGAGGATCTGAAATGTTTCTGCTCAGGCTGTCTGCTAAGAGATTCTGTTTCCCTGGAATGAATTGAGCCTGGAGATGCAGATTCAAATTTAGAGCTGTGTCCCATAAACCCATAGCTAGTCTGCAAAGGGGGTATGAATGAGAACCCCCCTGCTTGTTGATGTACCACATGACCATGGTGTTGTCTGTGCGAATTAGCAGAGGCCCTGGTTGTAAAAGGTTTTTGAAGGCTAAAAGGGCATTTTGAACTGCCAACATTTCCTTCAGATTGATGTGCCAGTCAAGATGGTCCTTTGTCCAGGTTCCCTGCTGGCAACTGTCTAGAAAGTGTGCTCCCCAAGCATAATCCGAGGCGTCCATGGTTAGGATTTGAGTAGGTTGAGGGAGACGAAAAGGTTTTCCTTAGTTTAAAGTGCAAGCCCTGGACCACCAGAGGAACTCCTTCTGGAGGCAGGGGATCAGAGGAATCAGAATATCCAGATCGTGGTAATGCTGTGACCATACACTTTTCAGATACCATTGAAGCTTTCTCATGTGAAGCCTTGCGTTTGGAATCAACAGAATGCAGGAAGCCATGTAGCCCAGAGCTTGCAGGAATTTCCTTGCAGTGAGCTGAGATAGAGTTGCCAAGGTGGTGAAAGTAGAAGCCAGCTGAGTTTGTTTTTCTGGAGTGAGGTAGGCCCTTTGTAAGGTTGTATTTAAGAGGGCTCCCAAGAATACCATTTGTTGAGAAGGGATCAAATGTGACTTTTTTATGTTCACTGAGAATCCCAGTAGTAGGAGAAGACGTTGAACAAAGTCCAGATGTTGAAGCAGAAGATCTTTGCTGTCTGCCTGAATAAGGCAGTCGTCCAAATAGGGGTAAATCTGGATCCCCTGAAGTCTGCAGTAAGCCACTACTGGTGCCAGGCACTTGGTGAAGACTCTGGGCGCAGTAGATAAACCAAAGGGCAGAACAGAGAATTGAAAGTGCCTCGAACCTGCCTTGAACCTGAGGAATTTCCTGCGTTCTTGTCTGATAGGGATATGCAAATAGGCTTCCTTTAAGTCCCATGTCACCATCCAGGCGTCCTGAGAGAGCATTGGAATTAGCTGTTGCAGAATAAGCATCTTGAACTTTGGAATTTCCAAAAAGGTGTTTAACACAGAAAGGTCCAGAATAGGTCTCCATGAGTTTTGTTTTCTGGGAACCAGAAACAGCCTTGAATAAAACCCTTTTCCCATTTCCGAGAGTGGAACAGGCTCTATGGCTCTCATGGCCAGAAGAGCATCCACTTGAGTTAAGGCCTCTGACCATTGAAGCTTTGGCAGATCTGGCCAACCGTGAGTCCTTGGCAAAGTGTGAAAATGGAACTTGTAACCTTTTAAAATCACGTCCAATACCCATCTGTCCTGGGTAATAGGAGTCCAATTTCTGTAAAAAAGAGACAGTTTTCCTCCGAGAGGGGCGTCCAGGTGAAGGGGTCCTGAAGCCCAACCGAGAGAGTCATTGAGTTTGCTTTCTTTGAGATTGGGATCTGTCTTCTCCCCTTCTAGGTGAAGAAGTAGTCCATTGTCTAGATCTGCAAGAGGTCTGACCTTGACCACGACCTGTGGACCGTCTATATCTTCCCCTTTGAGGCCTGTCAGACGTGGGAAAGGACCAATTTGAGGGCCAATTCCTGGAAAATCTAGGAGGCTGAACTTGCAAGAAATCTTTTACAGTCTGCATGGATTTTGCCTTTTCTTCCATCTTTTTAATAACTTCCTCAGCCTTAGAACCAAAAAGAACATCTTGTTGAAAAGGGGCATCTAATAACTTAGCCTTAACCTGTTCAGGTAAACTTTGTTCACGAAGCCAGGCACGTCTCCTAATCACAGTACCAGAGGCAGCAGCCCTGCAAGAAGCATCCAAAGCATCAAAACCACAATGTAAGCTATGCTTGTTAACCTGTTCAGTAGCATGCAAAACATCCTGAAGTTCCTTATCCTCTGCACAAGAAGGATGGGAAGCAAGCTTTTGCTTTAAAACAGAAAAGAAATTGCTGATATTTAAACATATGAAACTGGCAATTTAAAGCCCTTACAGACAGGGTAGCAGAAGTATATACCTTTTTACCCCACCTGTCTAAAGCACGAGAATCCTTCTCAGAGGGAATAGGATTTTTAGAAGAAGCAACCTTAGCAGCCTTAGAGCCCTGAGAAATAGTTTCAGGATCTGCAGAAGGGTTTTTAAATAAAAATAAATGAGAGTCAGGAACCCTATAAAATCTATCAGGCTTAGAAGGAGCAGGAGGCATGGAATCAGGATTCAAATTAGCCTCAGAAAAAGCATCATCTACAATGTCTAAGACAGGAGGGATAGCTAAAGGCCTATGCTGAGGAAGAAGAAATTCTCTAAGCCTCTTTTTGGAAGCAGAATATTCCTGTCCTTCCCAATGAAAATGTTCCCTCATCTCATGCAAGGTTTCCCCAAAAGAAAAATCCTCAGGCGGAGAGGCCGAGGGCAAAGAATCCTCAGCATCCGAATCCTCATAAGGGGGAAAGGAATAGTCCTGATCAGAGGAAGAAACAGAAGATACAGAGGCCTGGTCAGAGGAATCCAGAGTAACATCCTGTCGAGGCCTTTTCTCAGGAGGGGGGTGAGAACCCCTAATCATTGTAAGCAAATCTTCAGCCATCCTCAATAATTGTTTTTGTGTCTTGGGAGTGGATTCAGAAGCAGCTTGAGCTGAAACTTTAGACTTAGTAGGAGTCTTTGTCTTTGCCTTTGAAATAGTGATATGAGTAGGCCTGAAAACCCCCTCAGAAGCCGGTACCTGCACAGCGGTTCCAGACCCATCTGAAGGAGCGACGTCCGAAGGTCCTGCAGCAGTTAATTATTGGGCCTTGATGGCTCCCCATGGGAGTCCGTATCGGCCATCGGTTCAGAAGTGGCGGACGACAGGGCCTGCAAAAGCGCCTCACTGACTACAGCCGAACCGGACGCTGACTCCAGCTGCAACGAGTCCTGTTTGGACCTCGGAGGCCTGTCTTTGAGCTTCTTTTAAACTCCGGTAGTGTCAGACGACATTCTGTAATTGAAGCGTCTGCCAAAATAATTTAAAGCCCAATCGTACCTGCGCTTGATAGTACGAGAGTTGAACCTGGCACAGAACAGACAACAAGAAACGTCGTGGTCAGGGCCTAAGCAAGGTAGACAGTAAGAGTGGAAATCTTTATGAGGTATTTGTTTCCCACACGCTATACAATTATTAACTTTTTCTGACATCGGAGGAACAAGAAAAGATTCCCAACGGGTACTTAGCTTTGAGAAGAGAAGTAAGAACTTCGGACCGACAACAACCAAATACGCTGTTCGAAAATCACCAACCAACGTTTTGCGAGCTGCTTTCCACCGCACGGCAAGAAAGACTGGAGAAGTTGGCGTCGGCTGAGGGCTATGTACCAAGGCGTACTGACGTCAGGATACTAGCTTATACAGCCGACGCCGGACCCAGACTTTGGGATTCTGGCCGACCTCGGGCTGCCTGCCGGCAGGAGCACCCTACAGTTATGACTGCAACAGTGAAACACGAAGAACATCCCTACTATGACAGCTGAACTTTATTTGGGGTTAGTCTAATTGATGACAGGTGTGTACCAAAGACTGAATGCTGTAATTAAATCAAAAGGTGCTTCAACAAAATATTAGTTTGGGGGTGTGCACAACCAGCTGTATGTTTGTTTTCCAAGATTTGTTTTTCAACTGAACTGTACAGGATATAGGTCATATTAAAATATGGTTTTGAAATGTAGTGGTCTCATACCACAAAAACCTGGCATTTTAACAGGGGTGTGTACACTTTATATCCACTGTATATACATACATGTCCGTGTATTTATATATAGATACATATTTAAATACGTATACCAATTTGTAAATATTTATGCATAATTTGTACCCTCTCTCATCTAAGTACTATAGCAGCAAATAAGATCTGGGGTTTGAAAAAAGGCCTCTCCTATGCTGCATTTCTGGATCTATCTAAAGCCTTTGACATTGTGTCGCACAATCCACAGCTGTCTACAAAGCTGCCAGCAGTCATCTGGGACAACAATCTATCCACTTGTCTCACTGTTACTCTCAGGGTTCCCCAAGGCTCCATCATTGGCCCCCTACTTTTCTCCCTCACAGTATGCAGATGATTCCACCCTCATCTGCTCAGCACCAACTAACAGAACTCCCAACAGATCACCCAAGAATCTTTCTCTCCAGTTGAAAGCTGGCTAATGCCCAGCTTCTCCTCAATCCAAGTAAAACCAAACTCCATCTTCCAAATCTACCCCAAACATCCCACACTTCACTGTTCAAGCCAATGATACCTCCATTTCACCAACAGTTCACACAACTACTTGACATACAGAGTGACCATCTCAAATTTGACACCCACATATCACTAAAATTCACAAAAAAACTGGGTGCCTTACATAGAAGCCACCAATACCTCACCAAACCAGCAAAACTCTGTATTGCCAATTCCCAACTAATATCCACCCTACTCTACCCATCACCCAAACTTACAAATGTTAGACAGTCAGACCTACACCGACTTGAAGCCTGCTACAATAAAATCGCAAAATGTGTCACTGGTGCCTCAAATCAGCCACCACAGTGTCTCCCTTAGAGACCTTGACTGGCTTGAACTCCCTCAACTCTTACACCAAACTTAACTCACCTTTGCTCAAACTAGTAAACCACCCTCTCCAAATCCCATCGCTCCATATAATTCCCCAACCCTACCACTCTTCCAGACCACTACGCTCTTGCAACAAAAATCTCCTCCAAGTCACCAAAGCCAAAAACTCAGCAGGTGAAGCACTATTTTTCCTGTGCTATATCCAGGCTTTGGAACGACCTTCCCGCTACCATAACTACCCCTCCTTCCTGCAGTTTTTTCAAGACTGCACTTAATCTCACCCAAGTTCTCACTGGCTTTGTCCTTGTCCTAACCCCATCTAATTAACCACCTTCAACCCTTCTCTCCTTTCCCTGTTTTAGAGTATCCCCTCTATCACTAAAAAACTGAACTGAAGATTACTCACTGCTTGTTAATCCTTCCAGGATTTAGTTTATTCATTTAGTCTAGTGTTATCTAGTTAGTTTAGAAAATTTGTAGCACTGTTTTACTTAATTTCTCAAGGTCTGTAATTTAGAGCTTACTACTCAATTGTACCAAAATTGCTCCTGTATTTCTCCATGTCATGATCACCTCTACCTGTATTCATACCTTGATGGTTATTGTTTACCATCTACATGTCTTTCTGTGGAGCTTTTCTCCCCAGGCCTCTGCTGAAAAAGGACCAGTGTCCAGTCTGGCCACACACACACAGACACACACAGCGCCACACACAGCGCCACACACAGCGCCACACACAGCGCCACACACAGCGCCACACACACACACACACACACACAGCGCCACACACACACACAGACACACACAGACACACACAGCGCCACACACACACACAGACACACACAGCGCCACACACACACACAGACACACACAGCGCCACACACACACACACAGCGCCACACACACAGACAGCGCCACACACACAGACAGCGCCACACACACACACACAGCGCCACACACACACACACACAGCGCCACACACACACACACACAGCGCCACACACACACACACACAGCGCCACACACACACACACACACACACACACACACAGCGCCACACACACACACACACACACACAGCGCCACACACACACACACACACACACAGCGCCACACACACACACACACAGCGCCACACACACACACACACAGCACACACACACACACACACACAGCACACACACACACACACAGCACACACACACACACACACACACACAGCACACACACACACACAGCACACACACACAGCCACACACACACACGCACACAGCCACACACACACACGCACACAGCCACACACACACACAGCCACACACACGCACACAGCCACACACACACACGCACACAGCCACACACACACACGCACACGCACACAGACACACACACACGCACACAGCCACACACACACACACGCACACACACACACACACACACACACACACAGACACACACACACACACACACAGACACACACACACACACACACAGACACACACACACACACACACAGACACACACACACACACACACACACACAGACACACACACACAGCCACACACACACACACACACACAGCACCACAGACACACACACACACACACAGCACCACAGACACACACACACACACACAGCACCACAGACACACACACACACACACACAGCACCACAGACACACACACACACACAGCGCCACACACACACACACACAGCACCACAGACACACACACACAGCACCACAGACACACACACAGCACCACAGACACACACACAGCACCACAGACACACACACACACAGACACACACACACAGCGCCACACAGACACACACACAGCGCCACACAGACACACACACACACAGCGCCACACAGACACACACACACACAGCGCCACACAGACACACACACACAGCGCCACACAGACACACACACACAGCGCCACACAGACACACACACACAGCGCCACACAGACACACACACACACACAGCGCCACACAGACACACACACACACACAGCGCCACACAGACACACACACACACAGCGCCACACACAAACATGTTGAAATCACTGTTGCAGTAGTCTTCACTATATGGGTTATATCCTGCCAAGGATACAACAGCCAGTCAACTTTCAAAGCTTTGGGGGAAACTCCACAGACCTAAACTGTTCTGCAGCTCAAGCTAACTAAAGAAAAGCTTTGGTACAAAGCTCTTAAGAGTTCCTGCTGAGAGAAGGAGGCCAACCCTTGAAAGAAAAGTTAGCAACAAAAAAAAAAAATAAAAAAAAAAATGAAATCCACACCCTTACAAAAACAAGAGGAAGGGAGCAGCTTCTGCAGTGATTAGAAAAAAGTTGAGTTACCATAACATTCCATCTGTGTTATTACTGGTGGGTCATCGGTTCCATCCTCAGAACCAAGCCGGCCTTATACAAAGTTCGCATCAGCCAAAAACTCTCAGGGGGATCCAATGTCTGTCTGCCTGGGATGACATGTTGGACAAGCCACGCTGCTTCGCAAGGGATGGCTTACACCTGTCACCACTGGGCTTCCGGATATTGGCCAAGGCTTTTGCCACCCCCATACTGCCTTTTTTAGGCAAGGCTCAAAAGACAAACTCACCTCCTTAGAAAACAAAAATGGAAAAAAAACTAAGGGTAATGCTGCTCAACGCCAGAAGTCTAAATCTCAAGATGCAGGCACTTGATGCACTCCTCAGCATGGAGAGCATAGACGTCTGTGCAGTAACTGAAACCTGGTTCAAGGTTCCTGAGAGCACCCAGTGCTAACAGGCTATACCTCTTATGCTTTTTGGCCCCAAAACCTGGGCCGAACCACAAAGGGAGGGGGGAGTGTCCATATTCATCAAGGACACCCACGCCTCCAGGTTAGTAGCAACACATGAAGCATCAGAGACCATACAGGTGCAACTAACCATAGGCAAAACTGCTATACAACTGGTAGCATGCTACAGACCACCCTCCCAATCTCAAGAACCCCACTCAGCCTTCATGAAGACATTGGAGGATATGAATGCATCACAAAATACCATCATACTGGGAGACTTCAACTACCCAAACATAAATTGGGTACATTATTCTAGCCCCAATACCCTAGCCCAAAAGTTCCTGGAATTCATAAATTCTAATGCACTGGAACAACTAGTCACCTCTCCCACTAGGGGAGATAATATACTAGACCTGATCACAAACATGGGGACAAAATGCTCCACACCGGAAGTATACCCCTCACTAGTGAGATCTGACCACAAACTAGTCACCCTGGATATACATATCCCACCTCCACCCCCAGCACAAAATACCACAGTGAAAAACTTCTCAAAAGCAGACTTCACTCTTAAGACTGAGATGGTATCCTTTAAGCCCACTGTGCCAGTGGATACCACATCCCACAATGTGGAATCCTTCACAAATGCTTTCTATGGACATCTCCAAGAATGCATGCATCATGCAATCCCAAATAAATCCAAGTCCCTCTCCAAAGGCAAGCGTCCTGTCTGGTGGACCTCGGCCATTAAATTGTACAACAAAAGGAAGCTACTGCACGTCAGAGCAAAATCCCATGAAGGCAAGACATCTCTGATAAACATTAGCAGAAAACTACGTTCTCTCATAAAAACATCCAAGGCCAACTGAGAAAAATCGCTAAGGACACTAAAGACAGCCACAAAGCCTTCTTCAGCCATGTTAGAAACCTGGGCGGAAACCCTCAGACATGCTCAGAGTTGGTTCACAACAAAAAACACACTGAACCCACAGATCCTGCCAACATTCTGGCTGACAGGTTCAGTGCAAATTTCTCCCCTCCCTCACCCCCAAAAGAAGAAATGCTTATCCCAGCTGAATGTAATCTCCCTGTCATCTCAGATGTCCAAGTGAGAACCGCCCTAAACAAAGCTAAAAACACAGCATCAATGGGACCCAACAGTATCCCGGGTCGCATGTTGCGTGAACTCCAAGAGGAGCTAAACCCACACATAAAAATGCTATTTAACCTTAGCCTTACTTCGGGATATGTACCTGAACACTGGCGTACAGCAACAGTGGTCCCACTCCACAAAGGGGGTGCCTCTACAGACCCTGGAAACTACCACCCTATAAGCTTAACCAGCCTGGTCTGCAAAGCTATGGAAAGAATCATTATGGAACTTATCAACAGACATAGGGGACCTACAGACACTTGACTCCACCCAGTTCGGCTTTGTAAAGGGCAGATCCTGCCTTTTGAACCTGGTTGACTTTCGAAATAGTCACTAGAGCCACTGATGAGGGCAAAGCAGTCCATACAGCCTACCTGGACTTGGCCAAGGCCTTCGACACAATACCCCACTCAGGCATCATAGATGAGCTAAACAGCTTAAAAGTAAACCCTTATGTCACTAGATGGGTTGCAAACTGGCTAAAGGACAGAACCCATAAAGTTAAAATCGCTGGAGCAATGTCAGACTCAAAGCCAGTCACAAGTGGTGTCCCACAGGGATCTGTTCTGGGACCCCTCTTGTTCGGCATTTATTTCTCAGATGTTAAAGCAAACATGGGAGGGCTGTGGCTGACAAAGTTCGCAGATTACTGCAAACTAGGCGCCATAGTCAATGCACCAGTGGACACGTACATCCTACAAAAAGGCCTCACAGAAACGGACAACTGGTGCCGGAGTCACGGCCTTAAACTAAATGCCAAAAAATGTATGGTCATCCCCTTTGGGAGAAGCAAAGTACCCACAAATTATCACAGACAGCAACCCACTGAGTACGGAAAAAGTAATCAGAGACCAAGGGACCCAAGTCGACAGCGACCTCTCATTTGACACCCACGTTGCCAAAGTGGTTAGAAAAACATTCTACCTTGCACACCTCATCATGAAGGGATTCACATCCAGATCCAAGGATGTCATTGTACCCCTATACTCCTCCCTCAGACCCATGATTGAGTACAATGCCCCATTTGGTATATACCTCACCAGGCATTTGCAACAGCTGGAGAGACCACAAAAGTACCTCACCAAGAGGATCAAGGGTCTCCAACATATATGTCTTATTCTGCCAGACTAAAGAAACTTCAGCTCTATTCAGTAGCATACCGCCTGCTCAGAGGATCTCTGCCTGACGTACAAGGCCATGTCCAATCAGGATCTGATGGACATGCTCCACCTCAAAAAATCCAAATCCATCAGGACCACGAGAGCTAGAGACTTAATCCTCGGCACATGTATGAATAGGACATGCTGGAGGGATAGATTCATAACCCAGAGGCTTCCCATGCTTTGGAACAAGATCCCAGTTAGTATTAGGCAGAGCCCCTCACTGACTCTCTTCAAGAGAAATCTTGATGAATGGATGGGAGATCGTAAATTTACCCCAGGGGTCATATCTGTGTTACTGCTAGACAGGGGCACAGTAAACTAATTCTATTATACAAGGGGACCTTCATTGTGTCACTACTAGACAGAGGCACAGTATTCTAAATTTTTCTGTACATTTCTGTACCATTTCATGGGGTGGCAAAAGCCACATCACTATGGCTAGGCTTACAAATGCCCCAGGGCAGATAGCCTAGTACTATACTGTGAAACTGTGAAGCCAATATCCTACCCACAATGCTCTGCTCCATTACCTCAGATGGAGTTTGCAAGCTGGACAAAGGTAGAGGCTACCTCTGGTCATAAGACCGACAGGTATGGAAGGACCATAGGAGATCCACCAGGAACCTCCTGAGGGGGACAGAGGGTGGGGAGTAATGAATGAACGAAGATGAACACAGATGGAATGTTATGGCAAGACATGACTTTTGATGTTAATCTTAGTTCATTCCTTACTGATCGGATGGAGTTCCCAGCTACCTATATCCTTGGGCGGCCCTCATGGAAGGACATTCCTGAGCACCATGGAACCAAAAGAAGCTCTTCCTCTGGAGGCCAAATCCAATTTGAATTTGTAATGAATAAAGGTATGGGGTTGGCCCAAGTTGCAGCTTAACAAATGTCATTAAGGGAAGCCCAAACATGGAAAGCTACTTAGGTTGCCATTGACCTTGCAGAATGGGCTCTCACTGTGAGGCAAAGACAAGTCCCAAGGTTGTACTGTTCGCTGAAGGGAGGTTTTAAGTGAAAAACACCCTTCAATAAAGTCTGAGTGACATGAGAGAAGAGTCCTGAAGCCAATGTGGAAATGAAAAATGGCAGACAAGTGAACACAAACAGTAGAGGCAGATACCCCAGATTGAAAGATCTGACAGATCTAATACCACCGAAACTGGGGCTGACAACTGGTCCAACTGCTTGTTCGCTGACCATAACGTAAATCTTTTCCATTTGCTGAGATAGGTTAGCCTGGTGGGATTTATGAGATGCAACAACATTATTGCTCACCAGGGAAGAGTGGGTATCCTGCCTGGCAATCAGTGGAAGTGGAGAAACCAAGCTGTCAGCTTCAGGTTCGTTAGATAGGGGTGGGTCATACCCTTCAGATGGGAGAGCAACATCTTAGTTGGACTGAAAATTCATGGTCTATCTAGCAGGTGAGGCCAGAGAAAGGGGAAACAAACTTGTCGAGGCCAATACGGAGCAATGAGGATTACTTTGCTCTCCAACTGCTGTTCTTTCTTCAAAAACTGGGAGAGGAGTGGTAGGAGAGTAAGCATAAAGCAGACCCGGCAGCCAAGTGTGGACTAGTCTCTTGGTGACTGTCCCTGAGGAGGGATCAGGGCAAAGTAGTTGCTGCAGTTGTAGTTGATTGGGGAGGCGAATAGATCACAGCAAGGCTGGTCCCAGCGGTTAATTTTTGCCACTATCACAGGATTGAGGGACCACTCGTGAGGGTGTAGAATGCACCTGCTCAATTTATCAGTCATCACGTTGGAGCTCCCAGTAATGTGTGTTGCAATGAGAAAGCAGCTGGAATCATCACCCACTGCAATATTCAAGGCCTCTCAACATAACAGGTAAGATTTGGTGCCCCCTTGCTTGTTCATGTACCAGACTACTGACATGTTTTCTGATTGGATTGCAATAGTCCCTAATGGAAGGATAGAGTGAAATGCTTACAACGCTAATAGCACCGCCCTCAGTTCCAGGCCCTTGATAGGCAAATAAGCCTCCGTCTCCAACCTGGTGCCTTGGACAGAGTTACCCTGACAACCTCCCCAACCCATCAGGGAAGCGTCAGTGGTCAACATGGCTTCGGGCTGATGGGGACTGAAAGGGTGAGACCATTACTTGGGATACTGAGACAGAGTAAATCTTGCTTGCATCTCTGAGTTACACTTATCTGAAAAGACAAAGGATGTTGTAGAGGGTACCACTGAGTGATAAGTAGCCACTGAAGTATCATGCGGAACAATGGTGATAAAGGCTGCCACTGACCAACAGTTGGAGTACAGACAGAGCAGAAGATTTGTGGTGACAGATTAGCAGCTGAACCCGTGGTCTTATTCTTTGAAGTCTGATCCAGGAGATATGCTGTGCAATTCATGTCCAACAGAACTCCGATGAATTCTAAAGATTTGTGCCAGGGTCGTGCTGGACTTCTCCCAGTTTACAGCGATTCCCAGGCACTGAGCTGTGAAAAAAAAAAAAAGTGTAATCTAGGGCTTCCTCCAGTAGACGCTTGGTGGTGGCAGTAAGGAGCCAGTCTAGGTATGGAAACACCTGGAATCCTTGAAGTCACAGGGGAGCGATAACCACTGCCATGCATTTGGAGAACACTCTGGAGGCTGTAGAGAGACCGCAGGGCAGTGCTTGAAATTGGTAGTGACTGGCTCCTATGTAGAAGCGGAGGTATCTTCTTGAGCATTTGTCCACTTTTATATGGCAATACGCATCTTGAAGATCTACAGAAGAGGAAGGAGAGACTGAACCATGACCATCCGGAATTTCTCTGTCTCTACAAATTTGTTTAGTGTGCTGAGATCCAGAATCAGTCTCCAGTCCCCTGTCTTTTTGTCAGTAAAGAATCTTGAGTAAAAAAACAGATTCTATCTGGTCTGGGGGGACAGTTTGGATTATTTTTTTGTATCAGCTTTTGGATTTTGTGTGCTCCTGCTTCCCTTTCACTGGGTGGGACGTCTGGTAAATTTCTGGATGAAGTGGGATAGAGATGAAGAGAATGTGGTAGCCTCTGGATATTCTCCACTGCACCCAAGAATCGGTGGTTATGGTTCGCCGGGCAGTGGGGTACAAGGAAAAACGACCCCCAACCACTTCCAGAGGTGAGAAGTCTGGCAACACTTCAGGAGAGCTGGTAGGGTTGCCCAGAGAAAATCTCTAACCCCCGTTTCGCAGACCTCCCCTGCCCCAAAAGGAGAATCTTCCATTAGCGTTTCCCCCTCTGCCCTTGGGGGATAACTCTGCACGTGCATCACGGAAAGAGCCCTGTGATTTTCTGTGCCACATCTTCCCGCTCCTCTGATTTCTGGAGTAAAATCGTTGAGGGGTGGAGTGTGGGACACCAACAGCAGACAGGGTCTTACCATCTTGGTCACACCTTGCCAGCGCATCTTTAACCTTTGGGCCAAACAATGAAGCAGCTTCGATGGGGGCATTCATAACAGAAGCCTTAAAGGAGGAGTTCGCAAAGGCACATCCAGGCATAACTGTTCGCGGACTATGCCTGCGCCTGCCGCTCTACCCACTCCTTCCATTGTGTGAAATGAGGTGCATGGAAGAATTGGATATAGATTCCAGGGTGGCTGTCTGAGAGGCTATGTTTCTGCACACCTCATCAGAAATTACTCCTGCCAAGGTTTCATTGAGTTGGTTGAGAAGGTAGCTGGAGTCTCGTAAAGTGTGCCAAGTAGTCAAAGGACCTTACAGCGAAGGTCAATGAAGCAAACATGCTTAGAGTCTAATCGCCCACGCCTTGTTTGGTGGCTGGACAGTCTGGCTTTCTGCAAAGTCTTTTTAGGTTGCAGTCGCCACCAACATGGCACAAATTGAGTCTAGAGGCAGTCTGGCTTGAAAGGCAGTAGAGGTAGACAAGGCCCTGGTAGTGTCCTTGAATTTTCCCTGGCAGCAATTTGTTCTGTGAGTTACAGACCCAAGTAATGATGTCTGAAAGCCATTTTGTCATTTACTTCCTGTGCAAGTAAAAACGTAATTGTCTAAGAACATCCAGTTGGCGGAGTTTACACTCTGCCTTGTTGCCATGGTTCCGAAAGAATACAGGTAGTTCTATTGACTGATTCAGACTGAACTGAGCAAACTTTTGGTATGAAGGAGGTGTTGGTTCTGAGAGAAACCCTATCTTTGTGAAAAATGAAAGTGGAACGAACAGATAGAGCTTGTAATTCTGATACTCTATTAGCTGAGGTAATGGTGATAAAGAAAATCGTTTTACAAATCAAAAAATTTAGAGGACAAGAATTAGCCAGTTCAAACGGAGGAAGAATCAAGGCAGCTAGGACTAAATTTAGATCCCAAAGAGGAAGTGGTTCGCTTATTGGGGTTTTCAAAAGGATAGAACCACTCAGAAAAGCTTTGCATAACCTGTGGGACGTAACGTTGGAACCCATTTCTCCCACATGAAAGCTGGAAATAGCAGCCAGTTGAACTCAGATAGTTGCTGCTGCTGCTCCTTGGTTAAAAGTTTCAAGTAATCCTTGGATCCTTGAAATAGGTACAGTAAAGGGATCAATATTATTTGTCAGTCCAACAAGAGAACCGTTTCCATTTGTTAGTATACAGTTTTCTCGTAGAGGATTTGAGAGAGGAAATTAGAATATTTTGTACCGCCAGGGAGATGCCAGGAAGCCTGGCTAAGACAGGAAGTGAAGGAACAAAGCTGCCAGCTTGAGGGTCTGTAAAGGGTGGAGTGTGTCCGACTTGATGCATCAGATCTGGAACTGGGTCCAGAATCCAAGGCTGCTCCTGAAGGGACCATAGAAACGGGAACCAGATTTGAAGAGGTCAGTAGGGGGCAATGAGTACTGGCTTGCAACCCAACGATTTTGCTTTCTTAAGAACCTTTGGTATCAGAGGGAACAGGGGAAAGGCATACATTAGTCCCAGGGGCCAATCGTGAACAAGTGTATCCCTGGGTGACTGTCCCGGTGGAGGGACTAGGGCGAAATAACCGCTGAATTTTGCACTGAAGGGTGTGGCAAAAAGATCACAGCAAGGTTAGCCGCACTTGTGAAAAATCTGGTTCACAATACCTTGTTTCAGAGACCACTCGTGAGGCATAAAGATAGCCTTGCTTAGCTCGTCTGTTATCACTTTGGATTTTCCCCGGAATGTGCGTCAATCAGAAAGCGTTGGGAACACATCGCCCATTGCCACACTCAGAGCCTCTCGACAAGGGGTAGGATCTGGTTCCGCATTGCTTAATGATGTACCATACCACTGACATGTAGTCAGTCTGAATTGCAAGCATCCCCATGGGGAGAGTTGTGAAGTTGTTGCAATGCCAGGAGCACCACTGTCATCTCAAGGACATTTATGTGCAAGTGGTACTCGTGTTGCTGCCAAGTCCCATGAACAGTGCCCCAGATAATGTCCCCCCCACCCTACCTGGGAAGCATCCGTGGTTAGTGGCCACTGGTTGGAGGAGGACAAATGGTCTGCCTATTGTCAGCTGCATGGACTGAAGCCACCATTTTAAGTCCTTCCTGCAGGTCTCAGTGATAATTTCATGGGACATGGGTAGATCTTGCATTGACCAAACAGGAGCCACTAAGTCTCATGTGGAAGCGCACCAAGGGAACTAGCATTACTGCTGCTGCCATTGAGCTCAGGACCTTTAGAACAAATCTTGCCAGAGTCTTTTTCCCCTGATTAAAATTGCAACCTGGTGTTGAATGGTAGACGTCCTCTCCAGAGGCAATTTTGCTATTGTGTCTTTGGTATCTAGATCTGCCCCTATAAATGTAATATATTGACAGGGCAACAAGGCAGACTTTTCTTAGTTTATAGTGATGCCTAGCTGAGAGCAGAGGCGGATTGTGGTGTCCCTTGTCTCGGTTAGTCAATGCTCGGTGGTGGTGATGGTATGGAGCCAGTCTTCCAGATATGGAAGCATCCTAATCTTAGACTCCTCAGATGAGTGGTGACTACTGCCATGCATTTGGTGAACACCCTGGGGGCTGTGGTGAGGCTAAAGGGCAGAGCTCTAAACTCTGACTGGTTCCCAGCCAGAAGCGTACAAATCTCCTGATAGACAGTCTATCTTGAGAACAGCCTGCATTTAAAATGCAACCTGTGTTCTGAGACAGCCTTACAAGACTATCTGATAATATACAGAGCAGAGTATATTTTTCTTTATTAGAGTTTAATTGTTGCTTCGATATCTGTTGTCTCACTGTTCTGAGAGACTGATTCGCAAATATACAGAGCTGAGTAAATTTTTTTGGCTCAACAGTTGTACTATATTAGTGGTTGCTCAGATCTCTGCTGAAACAGTCTTCCCCACCCTCCCTGTTTTTGGTCTGTAGTTAAATTTGGTGGCTTTTGCAGTGCCCACCCCACTGTAGATTTGATCTAGGACACTCACCCAGTCCCATCTCTTTACTGCATTCTACCTAATAAACCCTTTCTGCTCTTGCTTTTAGTCCTTAATTTAATTGCATTTTTCAAACTGTGTGTGGTCTAATATTGCTACCTACTCAAGCGTGCTAGCTTGCACTGCATGTGAATTGTTTTTACTACTGTTTTTGCTACTTTTCTGTAATATAAAAAAAAAACTAAGCCAGTTTCCTACCTTTCCTTAACTAGTGTTCCAGATACAGGATTTGCTGTATCCAGGTCTGTTTGTAAGCTTCTGAGCCCCCCCCCCCAAGCCTTTCTGTGTTGGACGGAAGCCTTCTAGCTTATCAGTGGGAGTGGTTAAGCATTAGGTAACCTGTCTACCACATGAGTGGTTCTGGCCCAGAATTTGTAGTTATTGGCCGTTTGGGCAATCTTCCATCTCTCTCAACTTTCTGATTTGAAAGCCTGCATTTGCACTTGTTTCTGTCCTGTAACTAAGTCTAGTGCAGATACAGATGCTTAGTTTTAGCACTTAAATTTGCTTATTCATGCTCAGCACTTGTTCAGAACTTGTAAGCACTAAATAAGCTACTAATTACTATAGCACTCAATCTTCCTCATTACCTAGAGGAAAACAGTTTTTGTACTTGCTTTTCTCACTGGAGTCGAGAACAGCTCTTGTACTCACTTTCCTCACTTATCTAGAGGAAAATAGTTTTTATTCAGGCATGTCCAAGGGTCAGCTCCCAGTGTTCTCCCCCGTCTATCTGAGGAATCTGGGCATCTTGAGGCAATGTAGAAATTGCCTCATGTACACAGACAACCCTCTCCTCCTACCACCCAACACTACAACCTGTGAGAGATGTACTTATCTAGCCAAACAGGAGGTATAGCTCTCTCCAACAAAGACTGAACCCGACAGTCATGAGGAGAAGGTAAACATTTGCACCACACCACACTCACATAGTCTCACTACTCTACACCACCAAAATCCTCACAGAAACTCAAACATTTGTGGAGGCTCTCAATAATAATCTGCCTAAGCAACAGAGACCTCCAAAGCAGAAACACAAGCAACCTCCACCCCCCAACACAACCCAAATGACACAGCCCACAGACTCAGTGTACCACTCAAACACAGCCAATAAGGCAAAACATACCCAACACACTAGTCATAGGTGACTAGTCAGGCACACTGATGTCCCACTCACCAGGCTAAACAAGAAGGTTACGGTCAGCTGCCTGTCGGGTGCCAGGATCCGCCACATAACCCACGCACTCAGGTCACTCCACAACAAGTACAAATAGGACTATCATTGTCCATGTTGGTGTGAATGACCCGAGACGTACCTACCTGGACTACATGAAAAAGACATTGAAGAGCTCTCCGATCTTGTAGCCCAGGCAGGTATGACCCTAGCCGTGAGTAGCATTCTGCCATCGCCCAGAATGATACCGCAGTACAAGGACAAAATGATTGACTTCAACAATTGGCTAAGCTTCTGGTGTCATTCTAAGGGGATCCAGTATCTGTCTGCTTAGGATGACATGGTCAACAGGCCACAATGCTTTGCCACAGATGGCCTGTACCTGTCGCCCCTGGGATTCTGGATACTGGCCAAGGCTCTTGCTGCCCCTATAGTGCCTTTCTTAGGCAGGGTTCAAGTAACATTCACCACCATAATAGGAACAAGCAAAAACTGAGGGTAATGCTACTCGATGCTAGAAGCCTAAATTTCAAAATGCACTCACTCGAGGCACTCCTTAAAATGGAGAACATTGATATCTGTGCAGTGACTAAGACCTGGTTCAAGGCTCCAGACAGCCACCCCTGCACTACCAGGCTATAACTCATACCACACTTTTCGGCCATGTAACCTGGACCGAAACAAAGGTGGGGGGGGGGGGGTGTCTTCATATTCATTAAGGATATCCACACCTCCAGGCTAGTTGCTCAGCATAATGCATCCAAGGTTATCCAAGTGCAAATAACTCTTGGCAAAACTGCAATCCAAATTGTAGCTTGCTACAGATCCCCCACCATGCCCCAGGATTCCCACTCTTTTCTTGATGTACTGGAAAATATTAGGTTTCAACCAAACATTAATAATGGGCAACTTCAACTACCCCACCATTAACTGGGAAAACTACTCTTGTACCAACTCCTTAGCGCAACACTTAATGGAATTCATAAACTCCAATGCCCTAGATCAACTTACACACCCCCACCAGGGGCAACAATATCCTAGACCTAGTCATTACCAACATGAGTGACCGGTGTTCCACACCTGAAGTCAACTCCTCGGTGGTCCGATCCGACCATAAACTAATCACCCTTGATATCCACGTCCCACCCCCATTAAGGAAATCACAGTAAAAAATTTCTCCAAAGCGAACTTCATACTTAAGACAGAAGTAGTGAACTTCATGACACCCATGCAAATGGACAATACAGTTACAACTGCTGAATCCTACACAAATACAAGTACTTAAATGAGTGCATGGATCGTGCTATCCCAAACAGAACCAAGACGCTATCCTCCAAAAAAAGGAAGCCAATCTGGTGGTTCTCTGCCATAAACAAACTGTAAAACAGAAGGAAGAAACTGTTGCACAAGAGAGTAAAATCTCATGAGTGGAGGAGCTTCCTTGTCAGCCTCAGTAAGAAGCAGAGATCCCTTACAAGATCCTCCAAAGCTAGCTACGAATAAAATCACCAGTAATTCCAAGGAAAACCACAAAGTATTCTATAGCTATGTCAAGAATCTCAATGGCAACACCCAGATCCACTCAGTTACAGCACAAAGGCACGAAAATTACAGAACCAACTGATATTGCCAACATCCTGGCAAATAGGTTCAGTGCTAACTTTACCCCCCCTAAAGGGCCCATATCTATACAGGAAGAATGCATAGTCCCTGTAATCACAACTACACAGGTGAAAGCTTCACTCTAAAGCCAAAAACACAGCATCCATGGGACTAGACAACATCCCAGGCTGCGTTTTACACGAACTTCAGAATGAACTGGCTCCTCACTTAAGCACCATGTTTAATAGCCTCGCATCAGGCTTTGTGCCCACTGAATGGCGCACAGCAACAGTTAACCCACTCCACAAAGGGAGAGCCACCACTGATCCCGGGAACTATAAACCTATTAGCCTGACGAGCCTGGTCTGCAAGGCCATGAAACGTATCATGGAACTCAAAGACATTGGTAACTTCCAAACTCTGGATCCCACCCAGTTTGGGTTTGTGAGGGGCAGATCATGCCTCCTGAACCTGATAGACTTCGAGGCAGTCACCAAAGCCGTAGATGAGGGTAAGGTGGTTCACACAGCCTATCTTGACCTCGCAAAGGCTTTCGACACCATCCCCCATTCTGGAATTATAGCCAAACTCAATAAACCAGGCATAAATCCCTACGTCACAAGATGGGTTGCCAACTGGCTCACTGAGAACCCACACTGTAAAAGTTGGACTCCAAATCTGACCTCAAACCAGTGATAAGTGAAGTACCACAGGGTTGCGTACTGGGACCGCTCCTGTTTGGCATCTACTTCTCTGAAGTACAGGCCAACACAAAAGGCCTCTGGTTAAGTTTGCAGATGACTGCAAACTAGGAGCCATAGTCAAGTTTCCAAATGATGTGAACATCCTACAGAAAGACCTCTGAGACAAATGCCTGGTGTCAGAGCCATGGCCTCAAGCTCAATGCCAAAAAGTGCAGTGTCATCCCCTTTGGTAAAAACTCTGTACCCATGAACTACCACATAAGCAGCAATCTACTTAACACCGAATGCGTGATAAGAGACCTTGGGATCCAGGTGGACAGTACTCTCCTTTGATAGTCACATCACCACAGTAGTCAGGAAGTCCTTCTACATGGCACACATCATAGAAGGGTTCTCATCCAGGAAAAAAAAAAAAAAAGAAGAGATAATCGTTCCCTTCTACTCGACACTCATTAGACCCATTATAGAGTACAATGCCCCTTTTGGAATGTACCTCACAAGACATCTGCAGCAGCTGGAAAGGCCACAGAAGTAACTCAAAGAGGATTACTGGGCATTTGGACTCAAAATGCCCTACAATGACAGTCTCAAAAAACTCCAGCTTTACTCCGTAGCATATCACCTACTCAGAGGTGATCTCTGCCTAACATATAAAGCTGTCACACCCACAGCTGTTGGACATGCTACACCTAAAGAAATCTCAATCCCTCCGAGCTACATGCTCTAAGGACCTAAACCTAGTCACCACAATAAACAGGACATGCTGGAGGGATAGATTCCTATCCCAGAGACTTCCAATACTCTGGAACAGGCTACCCATCTATGTCAAGATAAGTTCTTCATTAGCACTCAAGAAAAATTCTGATGAGTGGATGGTAAATAGGAAATACACCCCAGGGATCACTTGCCTCTGCTCGACAGTGGCATAGGAAAATAACTTTGGGTGGCATAAGCCAGGGAACCTTGTTGGCTAGGCTTACGCAGGCCCTTGGGCCGATAGCCTAGTATCTACCTATGAACCTATATGGTAGTATGCATCCTGGAGATCGATGGAGCACATCCAATTGTCCTTTCTCAGGAATGGAAGTATCGAATGTAGTGTCACCATCTGGAACTTTGTCTTCTTAACAGACTTGTAGAGTCTGCTGAGGTCCAAAATGGGCCTCCAGTCCCCGGTTTTCTTTGGTACTAAAAAGAACTGAGTAAGTTCTGGACCCAATTTAGTCTTCTGGGACTTCTTGGATGACTTTTCTTTGCAACCTTTCAACTTCTGGGGTTGCTTGTTCCCTTAGATTGGGTGGCACATCTGGGATGGATTTTTGTTTTCTAGGGAGAGGTGGCATGGAGAAAGGAATACTGCATCTTCTGGATGTAAATCGACTGTACCCAAGTGTCTTGTGATATTTTGCCAGGCATCTGGATAAGTGACCATCTTTCCCCAGACTGCCTTCAGAGATGAACAGGCGGGCCCTCCTTTCAGGAGTGCTGGAAGGGCCTACCACAGAACTTATCCATCACCCTGACTCTGCAGACCTCCTCTGCAGTGAGGGCAGTGTCTTCCATTATTTCCCCCTCTGCCCCCAGGGTGGGGGGGGGGGTCACATGCGCCAGGCGAAACTCCCTAGGATTTCCAGAACCATATTTTTCTACCTTTTTGACCTTTTGGATAAGGTCTGGAAGGCACGGAAAAATGTACTCCCACGGCAGAGAGTCTTGCCATCCTACTTGCACCTGGTTAGAGTGTCTTACCTTAGGCCCGAACAACGAGCTATCAAAAGAGGAGTTAGAGGACTTTAAGGGCTCCACAAATTGACAAAGGCCTATTCAGGAATGTCATCGCAAGGAGACTCCTGTGTCTGCACAGCCCTGCTCGCTCCATCAACTGCATAGGAAATAAGCTGCATGGAGGAGTTAACTACCGAAGATAAGGTTGCAAGCTGAGAAGCAGTTCTATCTGCAGCTCCCATAGCTGTAGGGCATCTCCTAGCTCTTTCAGGAGATCCCTCTGAAAACTGGTGAAATGGGATAAATAATTCAGTGACTTAAAAGTAAAGGCTGCCGAGGAAAAGTCACACTGCCTGTATTTGTCCAACGTATGGGACTCTGTTCGGCAGATGGACAGAAGTAGATGCCGCCGCCACCAACATTGCATCAATTGGCATACTCTTGGTCAGGAAAGGTTTGTCATCTAGTGCAGTTATGAGCGTACTGGGCCTACGTGGAACTGGTTCCATCAATTCTGGAGATCTCCACGCCTTTCGACTTACTACCCCTAGCAGCGAGTCGAAGGGCAGAAACACCCAAGAGGAAGGAACCAAATGTGTCCAGGTACATGGACTCTTCAGAAGGGGGAAGAAGCTTCCAGCCACCCCTCTGCTTGAGGATTTCAAGGATGTCGGAGAACGAGATCAGAGAGTGACCTTGGGGACCCTTCCGAGCCCTCCGTCTGTCTCCAATGTCAGGGACTTCGGGAAACCCACATGCTTCCTCTTAAATGTCCTCTTCAGAGGGACTTCCTCAGGCGGTGTTCTGGGAGGTTTCAGAAGAGGGGGGGGGTCACTCAATGGGGCACCCTGGGGCATTAGTTCCCTACACCTAGGATGGAAAAAGACAGACTCTGTAGGGGGCAGAGTAGCTAAAGCAGAGGGAGGAGCTGTCAGAGGACAGCACACTCATCACCTCAAATGCACCATGATCCCGGCCCGAGAGGGTCCTCGGCTCCAAAGAGTCGAGAGCTCCCCCGTACAGAGGGCAATGGCTCCAAGGCGGATGTGGGATCTGAACTCCCCTGCACCCAAGTTTCAAAAGGGAGAGTGGGGTCTGACAAGGATCTGATGCCGCCCCCTCCTGGAGACCACGAGGGAGCATCTGCTCCCAGGTCCCTTGATAGGAGGCATCAAGATCAGAGCGGATGTAGGAACAGAGAAACCAGAGGTTTTTGTAACACTGTTCCACCACAATGATTTCCATGCATTCTGGCTCAGAGCTAGAGTCAGTCAAAGGAGGAACAGACTATCCAGGGGTTTGAATAGTCTGCTCTATATCCATAAGGGCTGGCCTCGATAAGATTTTGGTGAGAGCCGGTGTCGAGTAGCCTCTTCACCACAGTCGCCACATCGTCTGAAAGGCTCCTGGACAACCGAGAGGAGTGGGTGGACGATCGGTGACTGCCCACCACAGGCTGGAAAAGCAGCGACTGTGGAGCAAACTGCACCAGTTCCAAAGAAGGAGACCTAGCTCTTGTAACTCCTAGACTGTTAGAGGACACCGACAGAGCCACAGGAGATAAAATCTTGTTGGACCAGAGAGGTTTTGGATCCAAACTGGAGGATTTGGTCTTTCTGCTTAGACGGCTCCAAGGTTGGAACAGACAGATGTCAGTTTGGAGGATTTTTCTTGTTTTCCTGTCTGATTCCCTTCCACTGGGTGTGTCAAAGGGCCTTAAGCCTCTCAATATAACTTTTTGCGCTCCTGCAGCACTCTGGCACTGAAAGCATGATAAATGGAACGAGTCCTGCAGGTGCACTGTTCCCAGGTAATAAACAGCTAGTATGTCAGTCAGGGACATTTTTTGGGAGCAAGAGTCACTTTTTTTAATCCAAAAGGCTTGGATTCTTTGGCCGCATCTTTTGATATGGATAAGCACAAACAGCAACAAGCACAACACTATAGTTATAGGCATCATGAAAGGTGAAGTATACCACTCAAAAACTAAAATTATACTTTCCTTATTAAAAAAAAAGTTAATGGAAAAAACGGAAGGGGGAAGCCTCCAAGTTAAACGACAACTCCCCCAACCAAGGAGAGCCTCTAACTTAAACAGCTAACCCCTTAAACAGAAGAGGGGGGAATAAGAGGAAACCCTCTGACTGAAGAGAGCGAAAGCAAGGCTGAATACTCTATAAACGGATTCTTAAAGGGAGATATGCCTGAAGGAAAATAATGATGGCCTGAACAGCAACCACCAAAAACAGAGATGGGGATCCTAGAACTAAACAGTAAAGACTTCCTTAAAGATTTAATGATTTAAACAGACTAAAAGAAAAAAACAAAAACTTAGCTTGAGCCAGTTTCCAGCAATCTTGAAGCTTCAAGTGGCAAACGGGATCTGAGTAACTACTGTTAGGCATGATGGGATAGGGTCTAGCCTCGAGCCAGTGGACACTCACGCTTTAGAATACAGCAGAGTCAGAGCAGAGGAGTGGCTCCAAACCCAACCAACAAGAAGGAAGTAGAGATAGGGACAACACAATATCCAATAGCCTGAATTAAACCATGAGCCAGACCCAGTAAACTATTCCTCTTCAAAAGGAAGATGAGTAGATGACCCTTTTTTCCTGTCCAGCAGAAAAGCATGCAACTGTTACTAACGGCAGTGCAGCTTCCCCAGGGATGGGCAAACCTTCCCTGCTCCCTCTCCCAGGCAAAACAAGAGTGCCTCTCCATTGCCCACTGAGGGAACTCAGCTGCAAAGAACAGATACCTCCAGACCATAGTGGCTGTAGGTGCTACATTAGAGGGATCTAGGGCAAAAGATGAGATGTCAGATTGCAACAAATGATCACAAGCAGAGACACTCACTTGCAACTGAGAAATTGCTAGCCTGCTGTGGTAGTAAAGGCAGTCTGCTTAATTTTTTATTTTTTGCAACTGAAAGACAAACCATAAGGTTGGTACTTCGTTCCATGGTCAAGCTGAAAATGGTGCCCCTTTCCCAGGAAAGACAAGCAGTCTACAAAAGTTAAACTGAAAAAAACAGGGAGAAAAATAAAAAAAACTTTATGCCAGCGCCACAGAAGTAAAGTTATCCACAGAAAATTTCTAGTTTACTTTACACTACATTTTAAAAAAATGGTAAGTAAGTGCTCATTTAAAGTCAGAGTCCTGTGACAGTCCATTAAAACACTAACTTTAAAATGACTTTCCTGAAGAGAAGTGATAAATAACAACAAATGAGAAAATTTAAGTTTTTCCCCCCAAAGGGAACTTTTTGCTTGGTGCCTTTGCTAGACAGAAGAGGCAATCCTGAAAAGCCTTACATGACAGTACTCTTCAATGGCACTAAAGCTCAGAAGGGCTTCATGCCCAAACTTGTACTTTTGGTCAGTTCGGCTTGAGCTACCAGAGTTTAGGTACATGGAAGATGTCCTACAGCTTTGGAAGCTAGTCAGCTATTACATCCTTGCCAGGACGTAATCCGTACAGCTAAGGAAACGGCAGCAATAATCAGTATGATTAACACCTAAAAGATATACACAGAACTCTTGGAAAGAAGCTCAAGATTGGACCGTCACAAATGGCAAGAAGCTAAACCGATGACAGCCTTTCTAGCCACTCGGACAATACAGTGGCTTTACTAAAGGTGGAAAATGAGCACGTGTCTGGCCAAGCTGGAAGCAATACAGAATATCAAAGAAAAACTATTGGAGATTGACAAGAAAATGTAACATTTATGGAATATTCCTGAAGGGGCTGATGGTAGAGATTGCATTAACTATGGTGGAGCAGTAAATGGACCAATCTAAAGAGCATTCTTCTGGACAAGTCACATCAGACTTGCACCTCAGAAAGACTGGCTTTCTGCTTCCAGTGATCTCACTGTGAAGGTACAAAATTTTCAACTAATAAGAAGTCTTTTGTGGAAGGGAAAAAAGAACAGGAAGCTTGTAGCCCATAACTACTGCTTAAGGAGAAGATTAAAATCAACTGTTCAGTACACATCTTAAACTGTGTAGAAACGAGATTTGGAATTAAAGCAACAGCCCGTCAGTTTTAAAGGTATTCTTTCAGACATAACACGTTTGAACCAGAGGCAGCCAGGACTAAACTGGAGAGGTACAAGCAAGCACTTTAGGGGAGAAGCAACACTGGAGCACAAGTATGGAACAAAGGTGGCTAGCAAAACCATTACCCTTATTCAGAAAGAATATGCAGGAGCATAAGAGTGAAACAGATTTATGAAAAAAGCCATGAGATTGAGTATAGATAGCACAAAAGTGAAGGAAGCTTTCAGCCAGACAGGGAAAAATGCTGACAATTAAATGACTGGACTGAAGCAATTCTATGTAAAATATTTGATATTTTCTGCACATACAATAAGAGGTTACAGTTGACAGCCAAGTGCTTAAAGGGGGCACAAGCTTGTGTCTACTTAAAGGTAGTCAGCTGGGTGTCTTGTGGTCTCCATGATAGTTTGCCTAGTATTGTCTTAGTGAAATGTTGTTTCATTTTTCTACAAAACTATAGAAGTTGAGTTAAAGCAGCTTGTTTGGGGGTGTGGGGGGGGGGGGTGGTTAGGTTTAGAAATGGAAAGAAAACCCAGCGAAGTGCATAACATGCGACTATTCTACACATTCTACAAGCGTACCCCTGCACTATTTCCTCAACTGCCACCATGTTGATTTACCTGTACAAGGGCAGTGAACTGCTGGGATGGCAGGGAAACATGTAGCCCTTGCACAAGTAAATGAAGTCAGCCATGCAAGGAAATTCTTTAAACTTGGGGAGACTTTCTAGGAATCTAAAACACACAGGCAACTAGGGAAGCTAAAACAGTAACAAGACAGTCTGGTTAACCAGCACCGCAGACCAAATTAAGAGTTTACTTTAAAAGGCCAGCTACAAAAGAGGACTTAATGGGGTAAAGAAAGACTACAAGATGCTGTAAAATGGGCACAGCGTGTCAGCTGATGTGATGCAAGAAATGGGACAAATGTGTGCATCTCAGGGAGGGGAAGATATAAACAGGTGAAGAAGTTTATGAGAGCAGATATGCCAAAAGTAAGCAATGACTCATTAAAAGGAAAAGTGAACGATTAGGTACAGGACATAACATTTTAATTTTAACTGTATTCATTAGAACAGGACATACAAAAAGGCTGCAGTAAAGCAGTAACTTAGGTTAGGAAAAATGGAACAAAATATAACACTTCAAGGCAGTAAACAAGGATTACTGCACAGATGGGTTTGTTTGCACAGTTGGACTTAAGTGGCCTCACTCAAAAGCTAAAGACAAAGTAACTAGTCTATATTAAACTATATGGAGTAATATACTCCAAGAAATGCATTTAAAGAACTGCACATGACAAGTTAAAGGTAGAGAATTTCACGTACAGGCAATAGAAGGAAAGAGGGGGTTACCAGAGTGTCACCTATAAGTTTAAATGAAGGAAGATTTGTGTTGCTTAGAAGACACTTAAGGGGGAGTAGAGTTAACTTGGGGAGCATACACCACTCCTTGCAAAATAGATATAGCTGAAGCAATGCCAAGGGAAATGAGCTTTTGCATCAAGCCATTCTGTTGCTAGTGGAGACTGGAATTTGATAACAATGGTAGGATGCAAGACGTTCCACGATTGCCGGAAACAAAACAGCAGGTTGATTAAAGCTCTGAGCGTGAAGAATGAAAGTAGTGTGAAAAACCGAAGGTTACCAATTTACTCAGCCTTTACCCAGCCTTTATTAGGCCAATCATTGAATATAATGCCCACTTTGGCAGATTATCTGACAAAACAGTGCAACAAATGGAACCACAAAGACGTTCTTAAAAGGATACAAGGCCTTAGCATAGTCTATAACAATCCAAAGTAGACATCCTACAGACTAAGACGTGACCCGATATACAGTGCATCTTCTGACACAATAAGGATGGAATTACTGCACATCAGCAAGTCAAATGGCATCAGAAATAGTCTAGGGATCTAAACGTCCAACATCAGAAGAGTCTGGAGAAGACAACTCGCAGAGGATACCACTGCTCTAGAACGGATTCCCCCACCCACAAAGAAACGTTTATCCCTGATCATAAAGCTCAACTTGGAGCTACAGATGGGAAAGAAAAATTTACCTCCAGGACAACTAATGGACCCAGGCAGTTCCAAAATGCATTATCCCATGCATGGGCCCCCTTCAAAGTATCCCTGGTATGATCCCAGTAATTCTCATTGGGGGAATAGCCACCACATGGGCAAGGTCAATCTAACCAAACAGAATAAATTACAGCACAGGCAAGGGAAGCTGGCCAGGCTTAAAATGGCCTACAAGGGGCCATGAACCTATTTAATTACTGGTTAGTCACTACAATGCCTGGGATGTCAGCAAAGAAATCTGGAGAAATTACTAGAAAAGGAGATGGGAAAAAAAAAACTCTGGTTGGGAAGTGTTTTGCAACTGCTGGCTTCCAGTGATTTTTGAGAAAAGAAAAATCAAAAGTAATAGGATACGTTTAGACCCTGAAGATTTTATACATCAAAAGGCAGTGATTAACACACTAAGTAGCTATTCAGACGAGCTGATAAAGCTGCAGAAATCAGATGTTGAAGGAAAGCATCTGAATAGGTTTCTTGTGCACAGCTAGAAGAAAACAGGACGCAAAACCTGAAATTTTCTGCTATACTAGTGAAACCGAAAGGAACAGATTACAATGAATGTACAAGCACTCAACTGACTGGCATTCCAAAGCAGGAACTGAAAGGGCACTCCAAATCTTGCCACAAGAAATCCAGGACCTATTAGTAAAGAATATCACACCAGCAGAAAGAGCTGCTCCTGGCAAAACTGAAAGGAAAAGTATTAACTGGAGACACCAGAGTGTTTGTGGAAAACTTACTCACCGATTGCAAGGATCAACTTGCTTCTGCCTGGTGTACAATGAATAGAGGCAGGTGCAACATTCTAGCTGCTACACCCAGCTGTTTTCAGATTTTTCCTGGGAGGATCAAAAACATTCATAATTTACGACAGATTAAGAAGGGAAATAAAAAGTATCCAGTAAAGTGCTGGAAGGAATTCAGTCTAATAAAGCCCACACAATTTTTCAAGAAACCTTCTCCATTGTTCCAAAGAAAATGACTGAACAGAAAAAAAAGGCCAGACTAGAAACATCAAGAATACCTTTGACTTTGAGACAGGTGGTGAAAGGTCGAAATGAGGAAGACCACCAGCTAAATACTAGACTTAGATTATGCTACATCAGAGAATGGAAAAATAGTAAAAAAAAAAAGTGGTCATTCCCAGACTCTGACACAAAACATGTTTCTATAAGGAGTGATTGAAAGATGAAGTTTGTCAACTGCATAAAACTGGTTGGAGGACTCCAAGCATAATTCCATTTTTCTCATTAAGGTTTAGAAGGGCAATGAAAAAAAACTAACCAAATAAGTGCGCTTAAGTAGATTTTTTTTTACAACTATTGCTAAGTTAGACAGTACATTGTCAAACAGTTGTGCAGTTTGTAGAGGTGTTTTAAATGCAAGAATGGTGGGTGTCTTAGCCAAGACAGCTTTTACACTACAAAGTACATTCTTGGCTGCAGTGCATCTGGACTTAATTATGCTAAAGGCTGGATAGAAGCAATTCAATGATCTTGGACTTCTTCTCGGGAGGGGTGTTACAGTAATATGTGCATTAAAAAATTGCTCATTTTGACGAGTTTAGACTAAATGTTACGTTTATGCTACAGATCCGGAATGCTTAGTCAAAAAGGCAAGGAAATGGAAAGTATGGCTAACATTTGAAGGCTGCCATTTAGTTTTCCATTAGCACCCCTTTTTTTAAAGCTGAAAAGGAAGAAAACAGGTGCAAGCAATTTGTTTTAGAAGTCTGACTGATGTGCTTTGAAATCTATTGCACTTGGCCAGCTTTAAAATCAGCAAATGTTTTAAACTAGAGCGGAACTTAAAAGTAAAAAGGAAAATCGTGAGACTGAACAATTTGGTCCAAGTCACTTTTATAACATACATGATAATTAGTATTTAAAGGGGAAACTGGCAAGCAGTTCATTGAAAATAAATGAAGTTGGAAACTGTAGGAAGTAGATACATTTGCAAGCAGCTGCATCTACAGTAGCCTTTGTACTATGTTATTAACTGAATAATTCAATTAATGCATTTTGTCCCCAAGGCTAGAGACTACACCAAGAGCATACAAGTAGTTTTTCACATCTGGGAAACTGTCAAGGACAGAAGGCAACTGAGCAAAAGGCAACACAAGCTCTAGCATGCACTTCCAACTTGTGTATATCTAATTGTAGAATAGGTAAAGCCCGTGGATGCAGATACGAAACAACTGCCCCTATATGGAGATGCAACTTCCCTTTTTGGAACGCTTACACAGATGTGTTTACCATGAGTTAAAGAATTGAGAGGTTTGAAAATATATACTGCTTTACATGAGTATTTTTATTAAAAAGAATTCAGGAAATATAACATGGGTTCAAACAGATGACAAGCACCAAATACATTCAAGATCAGTCTGCCAAGTGTGTGTATGCATTCAAGTTATAAACATTTACTAAAACATTACGCAGTATATGCAAAAGTAATATCTTTATCAGAATGAATGGATGTTAATTTTTGAAAAGGCAGCCAAATAGCAGTACAGGTATAGATAAAAAGCAAAACAGGACTAAAAGCACAGGGGACACAGCACTTATGGCATTGCTGTATTCTGGGCTGTGGTGTAGTTCCTGTGTTGTCCATTACCTTACTTGGATAGAAGGAAGTTAAATTTGCTCACCAGTGGGAGTGGGGAGCCTTGAGCAGCCTACCTGTCCCTGTAGGAAGTGACCTCAGCACAAGAGTTGTAGTAATTGGTTGTTTTGGACCATTTCTAGCTCTTTTGTAGTTCCCAGTTTAAAATCCGCCTCTGGGCGTTTTTTTCTGGCTATACTACTCACACAAGCTCCTCGTGGTCCTGTGGAGTGGTCCTAGCTGCAGAACTCAGAAAAGCGACTACTTTCTGGATTTAAGTATATTTGCTGTTTTTTTGCTTGGAATAGCTTCTCTAGCTTACCCTTAACAAGCTTAAACAGTTTTTTTAGCTGTTTGCTGCATTATTTTAAAATCTGCACTTAGTTACTTTTTAGTCGAATTTGATTGAAAGTTTGTTTAATCTAACTGTTGAGGCTGCCCACTAAAGTGTGCTAGCCTGTGTAACTGATTTATCACTGTTACTGCATTTTCTGTGTTTATCAAAAAACAAAAACACACAAAAAAATAATCCTTGCTTTCCCGCCTCTCCTCGACTAGTTTAGACCAGTTTACAGGCATTGCTGTATTCTGGGCTGTGGTGTAGTTCCCGTGTTGTCCATTACCTTACTTGGACAGAAGGAAGTTTCTTTGCTCACCAGTGGGAGTGGGGAGCCTTGAGCAGCCTACCTGTCCCTGTAGGAAGTGACCTCGGCACAAGAGCTGTAGTAATTGGCTGTTTTGGACCATTTCTGGCTATTTTGTAGTTCCCTGTTTAAAATCTGCGTTTGCGCATCTTTGCGCGATTGTGCGCATAGTGCAGGTTAAACAAGGTTAAACTTCTTCTGGCTCCACCAAGTCTGCTCTTCAAATTTTTCATCTAAGGGAAGAGTTACTTGATTTAAGAGATGGATAGACATCAAAATTGATGAAAGATTACAGAAAGTAAAACCCAAAAGGTTAGAGGTCTAAAAACAGACAGACAGTAATTCATGAGATAAAACGGAATTAAACAGGATACATTACTATGCAACTAAATTAAAAGGAAAGTTTACCACAACAGGCTGGTAAGGGAAAAGTGAAGAAATAATATGCCATCATGGAACCAAATACAGAAAACTATAAAGCAATTAAAACAAGGACCACTGGTAGAAAAATGTAGAAGGAAAACAAAAATACTTTTGAAGGGGTAAAAGCAGTGCAAAGTATCAGGACAGACCAGGATCTATCATACACTACTGTAAATCAAACTAAAGGTGTCAGTACAGGCAGAAAACAATCGAAGATATGCAGATGAATACAATGGAAATACAAAATAAGCAACTCATTTAAGACCCAAAACAGTTTTATAGATAATTGGGAAAGGTAACAAGAAGGTGCAACCCACTTCACTAGAAAAGTAAAACCACAGTCCAGGAACAAGGAATAAATCCCAGCTTTTAGCGTATAAATCCTTTAGTCACTTTCGGCAAATACTTCATCAGAAATAAAACAAACTAAGGCATTTCTACTTGTATATCAGTCAATTAAACAATTTGCCTCATCATATAAACTTCACTTGAACTCATTTGCAAATACATCTGTTGAATCACATATACTTTTAAAAGTAAAAAGTTTCAAAAACACATACCATTTAAAAGAAATGTTCGTAAAAAAAAAAGTGGGGGGGTGACAAAATATCCACTAAAAGGTTACCAAGTCCCCTTTAATATTTGACAATACCTTAAACATTTAATATTTACTGCATCATTTAACCCAGGTTTCTTGTCTGCCCTTAAGCAGATTTGCCATCTAGTTTCTCTGTTCTAAAAATTTTTTTAGAATCACCCCTCTCAAATCTGTTCTGCCTTTTTCTACAACTGTAAATAAAAACTTGCAGAAGCCACAACAGTCATGACTATGCTTGTATAAAGCATTTTTGTTGTCACACTTTATACTATATTCGTGTTCCCTAACCCTGGTGATAAGGTGTCTGGTAGTCAGGCCAACATAAAAATGTTGGCATTTGTTGCATATAGCCGCATAAACTACTACTTGTGTCTTACAATTAAATACACCTGGCACCCCAATGGTGTAAGGGAGATGTGGAAACTACATATGGTCCTTCTGAAATATATCTGCACATGTTGCAATCCTGACATTTGTACATACCATTCGGTTTACTACTAAAAGGATCTAGTGTCTCTACCTTTTACAAACAAGGCCTTCATCAAATTGTAATCTTTTCTATATACAAACCTAGGTTTGTCTCCTATGGCTTTTGTTGGTTCTTGATTCCCTTGGACAATTTTCCAATTTTTCTCTATATTACAAATATTAATGTTTTCTACTTTCATTTGCATATCAAAACTTAATTGTGCTAGTCCAAGAACTTTGTTGTTGGTCATTTGGAACTCAGAACTTAACTAAAATAGGTGGATAAAAATTACCCCTCTTCTCGCATACTTTTAGCTTAATCTCTCAAAAAAACGATCATACCCTCTATGAAGGAATCAAATTCTCTTTCCAGTAGGTGATCCTCACTGTTCATCCTACTGGCTCTAATGAACTGTCCTTTTGGTATGTTATTTTTAACACATTCTGGGTGTAAACTCGAGGAATGTAAATAACTATTCCTAAAAGTTTCTTTCCTAAATATTCTGCTTGTAAATTTCTTATTCAAGTAATCCCATTCAAGACTGCCATCTAAATAATTTGTGCATGCATACCTATACCTTTAATTTTAAAAGATCATATACTTCATTTAATTCCCAATTATTCAACCGTAGCGACACTTCCTTCTATAATAAAAAAAATAAATAAATGGTTTATGAACCTTTTGTAATACAAAATTTATTTCATACGGAATGATTTTAACACAGGATATTCCCACCATCTCATGACTTAGCAAAAGAGGGGGCGACAGGAGTACCCATCGCTACCCCTCGTTTGTAATATTGTCCAACAAACAAAAAATAATGGTTGTCTAGAAGTACAATGAGCAGTTCACAATAAAATTAATACTGGAACTGGATATATTAGTACTATGGTTCAAATAGGCTCGGACAAACTCAATGCCAGAGTCATGTGGGATAGATGTATATAAAGAAACTACTTCTAATGTGAACATAACATGTACCTTAGGATCAAACCTACAAGTGTCACTGAAAATTCTCATGCTGTCCAAAAAATCCCAGGAATCCTAGGTAGGAATCTAATTTTTTTGACTAAAGGATTGAGCAGCTCATTCCCTAAGAGGGAAATACCCTCTAACATAATTGGGTGCTGAAATGATGGGTCTAAATGGTGGGTCATTTAAACTTGTGTTATGCCAAACATAACATAATTGGAAAATGTAAAAAGGTACAGAAAAACATTGAGAAATTTATGAAGATCCAGTGTAACATAATACTGAATGGATACAAAAATTAACAGTAAAGATTTCAAATGTACAGGCTATGAAATGGGAAGAACTAACTAAATGGGATGAAGTAACTAACCAAAGTGAAAACAATTAAGAAAGCTCCTAACCGGAAAACTCCAGGTTCAGATGCAGTACCAAACGTCTGGCTAAAAGTATTAACATGTTTACACAAAGATTTAGCCTGGAGTACAAATTACTTGCATATGCATCCCAGATGGACAAAGCTGGTTAACAAGAAAAATACTCCTCCTTAGAGTAAATTTAAGCCACCCTAAAAACTTTAGGCCAATAACTTGCCTTCCCATGATGTACAAACTATACATGCTGATGTAGACAGTTTACAGTTATTTAGAACAAAATTATGGCAACAGAGCAAAAGGGTAACAAGTCATATGAACAAAAGGATCACATGTTGCTAAATAAAACCAGAAATTGGTAAAAAAAAGGGGGAAGAATCCAAGTATGGCATGAATAGATTAAAAGTATGACAGCATCCCACACTTGTGGATAAAGGAGTGCTTACAGATGTAGAAGACGGATCCTACACTAATCAGTTACACTACTGTCACAAGCCACTTTGCAATTGAGCAATGGCAAAAGGCAAATTATTCCAGGGATAACTAACTTAAATATTCCAGGCTGAATCTCACTGCTGTTTTGTCTTTGGTCTCAATCCATTAAGTTTACTTAACAGATTAGGTCTTTGCTACAATTTTGCTCCCAGAAAACAATCTTACTTAGACTTACTTACTTTAGTGGATAACTATGTATAGTTATCAGACGAGTTGAAAGCACAACTGCAAATGGTCAAAACTTGACAATACAACATTTGGTCTTGATATACGTGTGCAAAAGCAACTTTAATAGTTGCAGTACCATGAAAATTATTCTGTGACAGGAATATGATATAAAGGAACTTAAGCAGGAATGAGTGTACAAATATTTGGGAACCGATGAAAGATTGGCAATAAAACAAATGCAATCACTCAGTAAGGAACACTTCAGAAGGCTAACAGCAATACTGAAAACAGCTTTGACATCCAGTAATAATGTCCAAGCTATAAATCTGCTAGTCCTGTTTTAACTTGGATTTAGTGTGACTGGCCCCAAAAGGTACTAGATCAACTAGACAGAAGAGAGAGAATGTTTATGCTTATCAAATGTTATAAAGGAAAGAAATGTAGACAAGTCATAAATATGAAGATAAGTATAGAGACCCTCTGGAACCACATGTTGATTGGTTTCGGCTCACCATTCCTGAGTCAAATCTAAAGGATGAAAGGTTAATGGCAGTCCAAGATAGTGGACTACATACATTGTTCTACAAAGCCCACTGAACATGTAGGTGAGAAGTTCTGCAGAAAAAGGGAAAGATTTGCACACCTTGTTGCTGGGTGAGATATACAAGGAAGAGGGCTTGTACACTGAAAGGCATAATGTGGCAAGACTGCTGGACTGGGGATTGTGAACACACTACAATATTGAACAGTGAAGCATTGGAAACATGAACCATAGAGAATTGTAGACCATGATGAAGTGTACATCACACGGGGATCATACATTACCAAAAACAGATGCAAGAAAACCAGATACAGTAGTCCATGAAAAAAAAAAAAAACACAAACGCAGCATTGATCACTGAAGTTACTATGCCTAGCGATTACAGCATTTGACGTACAAGATAGTCACAATATATTAGCATTTGCAGGAAGAAATTAAAGCAATGTAGAAAATGTATTGTCATTTGATGACCAGGAAAGTCCAACTGGCTTAGGAAGCCATTTTCAGCAAGTGCCCAGGGAGAAAAGCTCCAACAATATAAACATAAGATACAACAGTCATAGCTCAATATTGCATCGCGTACTAGTAAAACAAAGATTAGTAGTATTTGCAATTAAACATAAGCATACATACAATGTTAGACATAATACAAATTGTCATGAGCATAGATAACATTTGCAATAGATTTTAAAGTTCAGTCTAAAATTCTAGATTTGAGATGAGGATTACTAGCAGAGCAGATTTAATTACACGAGAGTATTGGACTTGAGTGTACAAAGGCAGAAGTTAAAGGATACCAATAAGATGCACAGAAAGAATATGATAGAAGTAAGGGGGTTTTGAAGGGGAAATTATGTTGAGGTAAAACAGAATAGAATATTGAATGAGATGAGAGGAGGATATTCTAGTGAAAGAAGTTTGGGAGGTTAATGTCATTCTGAAGGGGTATGTGAAAATTGAAGTGAAAGAATTATACGCAGGTCTAAAAGAAAAGATGAGTGGTGTTAGAAGTATTTCAGGAGAAACAAGGAAGAATGAGAGAAATATGAAGTACAAGAAGTTCAAAGTGCTGGGAAGACAGAAGATGGTGAAGGCAAAGTGCAGACAAAAAGGCGGTTGAAAGGAAGTCAAAGGGGATAGATTAGGAATGGTAGTATTGTATTAGAAAGCAAGGGCATACACGAGTTGAAAAAGTGATTTAGCATAATTTTGTTGTTAAAGGAATCCAAGGCACTGATTCGGAGGTAGGGCATTCCATAGTCTAGCAATGGCACAGGAGTAGAGGGTGTGTAGTTTTTTTGTATACATTTAAAAGCAGTTTGTGGAACAGACTACATGAAGGGGTGTAGGGCTGTAAGATGCATTTTAAAGCAGGGCAACTGTCCGGTTTGTAGACTATTTTGTAAGCAAAAGATAGATGTACAAAGGTGGAGGGCATGACAGTGGTGTGTGCAGTAAGGTGTGCCAGTTGCAAGTTTGGCTATTTTACAGTAGCAAGACAGGAAGCATCCTGTATATTTTTTTAGATGTTGAAAGTTAAGAGGAGTAAATAGTGGAGTAGTCAGCATACTGGATAAATGTATTTTAACCTTCATACTGCCTCCCTTCAATGAACATGTTGAAAAGCAAGGGTCCTAGAATGGATCCTTTAGGGACTCCTGTTCTATTCAATTGGTATTTTGACAGACTAGTTTGCCAACTAACACACTGCTGTATATCCTTAAATCAGAGTACTATTTTTGGATAGGTTGAGAACATCCCCTCTGGAAAATTTCTTGCATAGTCACCCTACACAAAGGTGGTTCCTCGACAGAACTTTGTGATTATTGCACCACAGCCATAATATCACCCCCATCAAAAATCTTCGAAAAATGTGTACACACCCAACTACTGAATAATCTTCCTGCTAGCAAATTCCTAACATGATTTCAGCAAATTATCGGCCCAACAACAAGCTGTTAAATGGCACAACTCCCTCCCCTCCCATTGGGTCAAGGTGTTCACCAAGAATCCATTCTTGGTCCCTTACTAAACTAATAGTACATTATGCTGATGACACCACCCTTATTTGCTCAACCCCCTCTCTACAATCACATCAATATAGAACCCAGGAAGCCTTCACTACTATAAAAACAATGGCTAAATTCCTCAACTCATACTAAACCCATCTAAGACCAAACTCCGTAACTTCCACCCATACAAAACTTTTACCCCCACCTCACCATTCAACATCCTCCAACAATACCCTTATCACACCAGTAACCCAAGCCAAGCTACTAGGTGTAACTATTGACCAAACCCTAAAATTCAACATACAGCACTAATTGCCAAAGTTCATAAAAACTAGGTTCACTCTACCGCTGCAAGAGCTTCCTCACACAGGAATCTCGAATCACTATCACTCGTACCTATCTGCTCTCCACCTTACTATAAGCTTCCCCAGTTTTAACCAACCTAAACAAATCTGACCCTCTGAAACTACCTGCTATAACAAAATCTCAACTTGAAACCACCAGATGGGTAGCTAACTGGCTCACTGAGAACCCACCTGGTCAAAATAGGGGAAGCCACCTCAAGTAGTAGACCCGTATCGAGTGGCATACCCAGGGTTCAGTCTTGGGACCTCTTATTTGGGATATACTTTTCTGAGGTATAGGCCAAAACCAGTGGGCTATGTCTGACCAAGTTTGCAGACTGCAAACTGGGTGCAGTCATCAATTCCCCTAGTGACATGGACATCCTCCAAGGCCTCACCCAAACAAATGACTGGTGCCAGAAACATGGCCTCAAGCTGAAAACAAAAATCCATCATTCCCTTTGGGGAAAAAAAGGTCCCACAAATTACCACATTAATAATGTGGTAAGCACACAGTCATGAGGGATTTGGGCACCCAGATTGATAGCAACCTGACTTTTGACCACCATATTGCTTCCATTGTACGGAAAGCTAGCTTTCTAAATGGTCCACCATAAGTAAGAGTATCTCATCCAGTGACAAGGTCATAACATCCCTGTATTCTTCCCTTACAAGACCCATTGAGTACAACGCCCCATTTGGCATGTACCCCGCAAAGCACATGCAGCAGCTGGAGACTGCAGAAGTTACTTACCAGAAGAATCCAGGGCCACAAAAATCTTCCATACACGGATGGGGCTTTTGCCCTATCCCTCTACGGTTTCATGCAGACTGCTCAGAGGTGACCTCTGTCTGGCATACAAGGTCCTCGAACCCCGCCTTGATGGGACTGCTGCATATCTGCAAGTAGAGCTTCACTCGAGTTACCCACATACGCGGCCTCAACCTGGTCTGGGACATCAACAGGACATGTTGGCGGGACAGATTTGTGCCAGAGGCCACCCTGTGGAATAGATTCAAGCTCCCATGTCAAGCAGAGTAACTCTTTACCCCATTTCAAGTGCAACCTGGATAACTGGATGGGAAATAAAAAATACATCCCTGGGATTCCACCCATGTCCCTTCTGGACAGGAGCATCAGGTGCTGATTTGTCTAAACATGGGCTAAACTCTTGGCTAGGCTTAGAAGGGCTTAAAGGCCAATAGCCTAGTAACTTCCTATGATCCAATGCTGTTTCAGGTTCTCACCACTGCCTCTCCCCAAAACTAGGACGGTTAAGCCTCCCTAACCTACTAAAATGCAATCAACTTCTCCTGACCCATCAATTGCTATAAGAACCAAATAGAATACCTGCAGTCTCTGGTCTGCCCACCTTTCATAATACTGCACATCAACTAAGACCTTCCAATGCCACTCTACTGACTTACCAATTGCTTAAATAGCTCAGGCCAACCTATTTCTGTGAAGTTGCCAAGGCCTGAAACTCTCTACCCCTGACATCAGATGTCTAAATAGTAAACACTTTCAAATCCTTACTAAAAGATCTTATTCAAACTTGGATATGTTCCTGTACAGAACCAGATTAATTTCACCTGCTCCTGATTTTCAACATCCCTAAATCACAGGTGTACAGTGTAGTTTCACTTGGTGCACAGCACTGTGAGCCAGGTGTTTAGGACATCTTTATAGTTATGATTTCTAGTTTATGACAATAAATGACCAGAATTTTCTTGGGCGGCAAAAGCCAGAGTACCTTTTTGGCTGGGCTTGTATAGGCCCCAGGGCCAATAGCTTAGTACCTACCTATGAACCTCTGTCTATGGAAACTTGAATTTATGTTCAAGCAATTGTGTATTTGTTGCACAATATCTTGCTAATTTGTTTCTCAATATTCTAATCACTGTATGCTGCAACATTTGTAAAATTCTGATTTTACTCCTTTTATGTTTTATCCTGTTTGTACAAAACAGCTATGTTTATATCATTTTTATTATAAAATTACTATGTATCTGGAGCTTTTCTTCCCTGGCCTCCGCTGAAAACAGCCACCTTGTGTCCAGTCGGACTAACCCAGTAAACAAAAGAAAAATAAAATAAATCCTATTGTAGATAAGTTAAGTAGTGACACTATCTAAGGCCTTGGATAGGTCTAGTAGGATTACTGATGTCAGGTGACCAGTACCCACACCTTTGTTTACAGTATCTGCAAAGGATAGAAGAGCTATGTGCTGAACGGAAACCATGTTGGGTAGGTGCAAGGATAGCGTTAACAGAAAGTTTTAATAGTTGTGTGTGTATGCACTTTTTCAATATTTTAGAGGACAGACGTGGGTCAATAGTTATTTTTTTCCACCCTTGCGTAAGGGGGTTACGATGGATTTTTTTCCAGAGTTTGGGAACTTCAGTTTTTGAGATCGATCTCTTAATCAGAATGTTAACTGGATAGGCTAGTGTGTCACCAACTTAAGTATTCTGAAGGAAGGTTCCACAAATAATGAGCAAGGATTTAGTTCACCAAGAAGCTGGTGTATTTAGTCAGGTAGGTAAAGACTGCAGACAAAGTAGGAGATGTAGGACTAGCTATAAACGTTTCATGGACAGGGGAGGTGTTTGTGTTAGGGTTCCTGTTAACAGAGTCTGCTACGATTATATTTTCCAACAGGCTGGAGTTAGTATTATATACAGTACAATTAAGTATAGTATCTATGAAGTGGGAAGGTGAACATGTCATTTCAGCTGGCTGTTTGTCAGGGGCTGGTGATGGGTTTTGTGTGGTACCAGCACTAAGGAATACGGAGATAGTTTTCCAGATTTTTTTTTCTTGGATTGGTTTGGCTGGATAATTGTTGAGAAATAATTTGCCAGCAATTACTAAATCTTTTTCTGTTATTTCACGGATTTTCTATTTAAGACAGTTGGTTTCATTTTTATTTCTATAAAATTCTTTCCAGGCTCGGTCTCTGGTTACTCATTTGTTTTGTGGTTTTAGCCAGGGGGTGTGGGTTATTTTTGTCCTTTTGTTTCTGGAGAGGAGTTAAGCTGTTGAGCATCTAAAACAATCTTGGTGTTTTTAAATGGGGACCAATTTATGACTTTTATGATGTTAAACAGTTGTTGAATTTGGACAAATTTCTTATGCTCTTGAAGGGAGGTCCTGCAGGCATATGTTAAGTAGTCATTCAAGGTATTTGGGAGAGTGCTGGAATTAGAGTATTTAAGGGGATCTGTTACTAGGATCCAATCTAGGGTTGCTCCAAGTTTATTTTGCAATCTAGTTGTGTAAAGCTGTGTAGGGTTATGCCATTTATTGGTATGTCCGCTATTAGATTTTGCCAGTTTATACTTGTGACACCCATAAGGGTTTCATTAGTAATACTGCTGGATATCCAGGAAAGAAAACCTAGTGTCGGGATGTTTTGACTGGGGGCATTGTAGGCTACTCCAATGCATATTTGTAAGGATGACAAGAGAATTTATGCATTACTAAAAGATGGGATAGGTGTGGAGAGGGGGGTTACTACAAAGGTGTTGCTGTAGATTAGTGCAACACCACCTGCTTTTATGGGTCCTGTCATTTATTAAAGTATCTCCTGAAGGAGATATCAGTATCTACAATGTGTGGTATTAACCAGGTTCCAGCGACAGCTACTATATCAGGGGAGTGATGCAGTAATCTTACTGCAGATACTATTTGTGTTTAGTGTCATTAGTAAAGCTTTAGTGGGGGATGGTTGATGGGAGTTGGGTGCGACAGCGTAGGTCCAGGATTAGGGTGTACATCCCCACACTGAGAAAGTAGAGGTGGTTTATGAGGTGGAAAGTAAGGCTAGCTTTGCTGGTAAGCTTGGAGACTATGTAGGGTATATGTTTAGTTGTTAGTGGTGGGAAGGAAATGAATTTTAGTGAGGTGAAGATTATGTTCTATTAGGGTAGCTGTAACATTGCAGAAATTGTGTGTGGAGATCTAACACTAAGGCCTGGGTAGAGGTTTTCACAGGTACAGGAGTTAGAATGCACCTGAGGGAGGTGGACTATTAATATGCCTAGGAAGGGGATTAGGAATATTATGAAAATAATACAGTGTGAAGGGGGAAAGCATAGTAATTGTGTTCTAGAGGTAGAAGTAAGGTATAGGGTGGAGAGAGTGAAAGAATGGAGAATTAAGAAGATAGTAATAAGTGTAGATAGTTGGAGTTAAATGGTGGAGTTATTGGCTGGGATTAAATAGTTGAGGGCTTATTGGCTGGTGGTGAGGGGTAGGAGTTATAGTAACCAAATGCAATTGATTACGGAGTGGGTGGGAAGGGGAATAGGACAGGAGAGTGAGCCTGAATGTAGGGAGAGCTAACAGAGCTTGTTGGTCAAGGAAGCTCAAAGTACTGCAAGTCAAAAAACAGCCAGGCAGCAATGCGCCAAAGCAACCATAAGTATGCTCAAGTATGATAGGGAGATATTACAGCTTATTCAGTTTAAACAGTATATTGTATCTAGTGACTGAGGGCAAATTTAAACAAGTGTGTTTAGAGAATGGGTACCAGTAAAAAGCCAGTACCCAAGGAAACAGAATAGGGGTAGGGGAGCAGAATATAGGGTTAGATGGCAAGCCAGCAGCTGTTCGGTACAGCTATGTATAATTTAATGTTAGAACTTAACATACAATTAACGTTAAGGTTGCTAATCTGCCATGCCAGTACATAGTTGAAGAGGACAGAGCTTCAGACAAAAAGTTCCACGCTGCATGATTTAGCTGACGAGTTACAGCAATTAATGGCAAGGTTGTTAATCTGCCGCCCCAGTACTGCTGAAGAGGGCTTTGAGTTCCAATAGTAGCAGGAGCAATGGGTTTAATAGAGTTTACAGTCTTATTTAGATATCCTATCAAGATGCATATAATTTCATATGAATTGCAGCAGGAGACAAGTCTAGACACTGCAGGAGCTGGGAAGCACACTTTTGGCAAACAAAGCTAATTTCATGAACTTTATACTCTGACTTGGGGATGGGGTCCATTCCTGTCATGGTATTAGAAACCAAGACTTGGAAAAATTAAAAATGGAGTCAACTATACAAAATCAACTGCCAAAATGAAGTAAGGGAACAAGCATTAAATAGCTTCCAAGCTGCACTGAAAGAACTGTCCAACATTTTTGCACATTTCTGCGACATGGGGGAAATTTATCTTCACCAATATCAAAAAACCCTTGCATATTATGTATCAATTTACAACTTGTAGTGAGTTTCTCATGGCCTAGGTGTAAATGAACAAGGTCAATGCAGTGGCCCATGCCTCCAACAACTGAAGCGGGGGGGAGGGGGGTTCGGCACACTAATGTATTAAAACAAGAAGTTATGTACTCACCATAATGTTCGATGTATGCAGTCCATCTCGCCTCACATTCTTACCCGTGGGTTCGGAGCAGAATGTCAGCTCCGACTCGGCCATACTTTTTTTTTTTTTTTTTTTTTAGCTCCAAGTCTTTCTATTGGCTGGGCTAAGATGGTATCCCATATGCTGCACTGCTCTCTATCCCCAGATAGAGTTTGCTGCGGGCACCAGCACTCATTCTCCATGCATAACACAGAAGGAAAGGAAAAACAAACCAGGAATGAGGGGAGCTCTGAAACCAGACCTAACCTCCAAACCCTCCAGGACGGAGAAAGGGGGGGTAAGAATGTGAGGCGAGATGGACTACATACATCAAACGTTATGGTGAGTACATAACTTCTTGATGTTATGTAATCCAATCTCACCTACATTCCGTCCCCAGCACCTAAATCCTGGGAGGCTCAGTGGAAAATACTCCTGAGCACTGTGGAACCAAAGGAAGACCTGCCCCTAGGTACCACATCTAACTTGTAATGAGCAACAAAGGTGTGAGAAGCCCAAGTAGCCACAGCACAAATATCATCCACAGACAATCTGGCCTGAAAAGCTGTAGATGTAGATACGGACAGAGTAGAGTGAGCCTTCACCCAGAACGGTAAATCTTTTCCCCCTGAGGGATAAATGAAAGAAATACAACCGGAAATCCACCTGGACAATGTGACTTTGGAAACAGGAGACCCAATTCTGTTTTCCGAAAATGAAACTAGTCAGATTTTCAGAGGTATTTGGTTCTGTGCAAATAAAACGTAATTGTCTGTGCACATCCAATTGATGAAATTTGAATTCTGCCTTGTTTGAAAACTGAGGAAAAAAACACTGGCAATTCAATAGACTGGTTAAAGTTACTGACGGACGCTACTTTGGGAAGAAAGGAAGGGTTCGGTCTGAGAGACCATGTCCTTATGAAAAATCAAATAAGGGGGTTTGAATGATAAAGCTTGAAGCTCCGAAACGCATCTGGCTGATGTGATAGCTACCAAAGAGTCTTCCAAGTTAAGAATTTTAAATCGCAAGTGGCTGCTGGCTCAAAGGGGGGTGAAGTAAGACCCTGTAGAACAAAGTTAGTTAAAGTCCCAAGGCATAACAGGTTCCGATACCGGAGAACAAAGTAACTAAGTGCCCTTCAGGAAGGCCTTGGAGACATCAGACTAGGTTTGTCTGCGACATGAAAGGTAGAAATTGCTGCCAATTGGACTTTAACCAGGGTTCAGCGGCCGCAACCATTAGAGCATAGACAAGAACTCCAATACAGACTAAATTGGAGCTGTGTAAGGGTCAATCTTGGCATGCACCCAAATTGAAAACCTCTTCCATTTGCTGTAATAAATCTTCCTGGTCGAGGGCTTGAGAGGAAGATGAAATATGAACCACCTCCGGCAAAAAATTGAAGCCTAACTAATAACAGAAGTGGAGTAGCCAGGCTGTCAACCGGAGGGTCCGAAGAGAGGGATGGAGCTGCCCTGACATGTGCGTCAGTAAGTCTGGTTGTGGGTCCAGAATCCAAGGAGTGTCCATGAGATGGGAATGGAGAAAGAACCAAATGTGACTAGGCCAGTGTGGGGCAATCAGAATAATTTTTGCTTCCCAAGGATTGCGCTTTCTGAATAACCTTTGACAGCAAGGGGACTGGAGGGAAGGCATATTAGTAGACCGGAGGGCCAATCGTGGACTAGAGCGTCCCTGGGTGACTCCCCCTATGGGGGGATCAGTGTGAAGTAGCTGCTGCATTTGGCACTGAGGGGGCTGGCAAAAAGGTTGCAGCAAGGCTGACCCCACCTGTGGAAGATCTGCTCCGCAACTTGACAGTTCAGGGACCGCTCGTAAGGCATCAGGATAGCTCTGCTCAGCCTGTCTGCGATCACACTGGACTTCCCAACGTTTTCTGGTGGCAACGCACATTCCAGGGAAGACTCTGCCCATTGCCACTCGCATGGCCTCTCTGCAAAGGGGATAAGACTTTGTTCCTCCCTGCTTGTTCAGATACCATACCACTGACACTGAGTGGATTGCAATAGTCCCGAGAGGAAGAAAACTCTGAAGTGCTTGCAACGCTAGTAAGCACAGCTCTCATCTCCAGGACACTGATATGCAGATGCATCTCGTACTCTTGCCACGTGCCTTGGCCTGTCCTGCCTAGATAATGTCCCCCACCTCATACGGGAGGCATCCGTGGTCACCGTGGCAACCGGGGGCACAGGAACGAAGGGTTTTCCCGCACTGAGGTTGTCTGTGCGAAGCCACCAACTGAGATCCTGTTTGCACCTGTCAGAGTAGAATAGGGTGAGAAAGTGGAAGATGTTGAAAAGACCACTGGGCAAAGAGTAGCCACTGAAGGAGCCTCATAAGTAACCTTGCCAGAGGGACTAACAATCGTAGCAGCCATTGTCCCCAACTGGAGGACCCATCTTGCCTTCACTCTTCTCAGAGGGAGCAAGGCGTAAACCTGTTTTAGGACTCTGATTCTTTCCTGTGGTAGAAACGCCCGCATGAGGACAATGTCTAATTCAGTGCCTATAAAAGTAATATGCTGTGAGGGCACTGAGGGCAACAAGGCAGATTTTTCCCAGTTCAATGTGATGCCCAACTGTTGACATAGGTTGATAGTGGCGTCCCTGGTCTGAATTAGTAGATGCCAGGTAGTGGCAGTAAGGAGCCAGTCATCCAGATACGGAAACACTTGGAATACCAGACGTCTCAAGTGAGCAGTCACCACTGCCATACATTTGGTAAACACCCTGGGGGCTGTGGTGAGACCAAATGGCAGGGCTCGAAACTGAAAGTGACTGGCTCCCAGCCGGAAGCGTAGGTAACTTCTGGATGACCTGTCCATCTTTGTGGTAGTAAGCATCCGTGAGGTTGGTGGAGCACATCCACACTTACCAATAATGGGAGAATAGACTGCAATGTGACCATTTGGAACTTGGACTTTTGCACATGGGTGTTCAATCGGCTGAAATCCAATATGGGTCTCCGGTCCCCTGTCCTTTTCGGCACCAAAAAGAATCTGGAGCAAGTCCCTAATCCAATCTGGCCTGAGGGGACATGTTGGATGGCTCCTTTTTCTAGCAGCTTTGAAACTTCTGGAGCTGCGTAATCCCTTTGAGTGGAACATCCGGGATTTTTTTGATTGGAGAGGGATTTGATAAGAAGGGAATGACATATCCTCCGGAAATTATTCATAGAACCCATTGGTCCTGGGTGATATCTTGCCAGGCCTCTGGGTATAATGAGATTCGACCCCCGACTGGCTCCAGAAGCGCACACAGTCAAGCATCCCATCAGGAGTGGCAGTAGGGAGAGCCATGAAAGGAATCGCGGTTTCCCCGAGTTGCGAGGGCCTCCTCTGCCCCTAGGGCGGCATCTCCCTAAATAACCACCTCCTCCTCCTCTGGAGAGGGGCTCACTTTGTGCACCGGGAAAAAAACTCCCATTTCTTGAACCACATTTTGCCACCCCTCTGGGCCTTGGGATAAGGCCTAGAGAGAAGGGAAAAATTGACTCCTACGGCAGACCGTTTTTCCCTTTTGCTCGAACCTAGTGAGTGTTGTCTTTCACCTTGGTTCCGAAAGAAGAGGAACCATCAAACAGGGCATCGGTGAATTAAGACTTGAAGGCCTCCACGAAATGACAGGCACATCCAGGCCTACCTCCCAAGAGCAACTCCTGAACTTGCTGCCCTACTCGCTCACTCGGCTGCATAGGAGATTAGCCTCATGGAGGAGTTTGCAATAGAATTGATGGTAGACATCTGAGCGTTGACAGTCTGGGCCAGCGCCTCAGAAACGTTACCCGTGAGAGTATCTCCAAGCTCCTTGAGATCTCTCTGGAGCAGTGTAAAGTGGGATAAATAATTCAGTGAACGTAAGGTAAAGGTCGCTGAAGAAAAAGTATGCTTCCCGTACCAGTCCATAGTCCTAGACTCCTTGTTAGGGGGATGGACTGTGGAAGAAATCACAGCTAATTCCTTCTGGGTAGCAGCTGCCACCACCATGGCATCCACAGGGACTCTCTTGGATAGAAATTCCTTATCAAAAGCAGACAAGAATTTATTGCGTCTCCTGGGGACTGGTTCCCAGAGTCAGGGGTTTCTCACACCCTTCGACAAACCAAATCCAGAAGCTCGAAGGGTGGAGATACCCAGGAGGTGGAGGACTGAGCATCAAAAGCCTTCAGGAGGACAGACTCCTCCTCGGAGGGGGCTTTGGATGGCCAGTCACCTCTTTGCTTCAGAATCTCTAGGATGTCAGAAAGAAACATCCTCAGAGGATGACCTGGGGAACCCCTCAGATTCCTTGAGGTCAGTGTCTGACAAGAGAGACTCATCCTGGGAATCCATGTACTTCCGCTTGCACATTTTCTTTCTGGGTAGCTCCTCAGGTAAAAACTCTGAGGGGCCCTCAGAAATAAGGGGACCACTCGTGAGGGTACCCTGAGGCCTTGGGGCTCTGCTGTCCAAAGATGGATGGTGATCAGAGACTTGCACCAATGTTTAGGGGGCAGAATGACAGACCCGTATGCCGCTGATGACCTGGCCAGCACGCTCTGCATGGCCTCGAAGGCTGGTCCTCCCGGATCCGAAGAACGACCAGCCTCCAAAGCCAAGACAGGAGTCCCCGCGCCGAAGCACTGAGAGGGAGACTAGGAGCAGAGAGGTGTCCCGAAGCCTCTCCCTCTGGTCCGATCGAAGAATCCTGAGTACTGAACCCCATGGACAGAGCTGACTGGGTCAGAGCTGACATCTGAACCGATAAGCCAGGAGGGGCTGCCAGAACTGACCTAGGGACATCACACAAGAGTCAAGCACTCCAGCTCAGAAAGCTGGGATGTGCTCTGAAGAGGAAGTAACGATGCAGGTTGAGGGACGGGCTCCAGAGCAGACTGGGTCAGAGCAGAGAACAATTTTTCCAGTACTGGTGACTGAAGTCTCTGCACCACTATCGACATTCACATCCAATAAGGTCCTGGAAGATTTGGAGGACAGAGAAGGAGATAGAGACCTCCTCTCTGATGGGGTCCTGCGAGGAGGGGATACTGGCCTAATACTAGGTCCGAACAGGTTCCAAGAAGATTAGAGCCAAAGCAGGTTCCATAACCTCAGACACTTCCTGCGGCCCCGAGGACAATGGGAGCAGAGGAGGTCGATGCAGACTTTGCTATTTTCTTCAGTGGCTCCGAGGAGACTGATGGAGCCGGAGATCTCTCTTTAGCTTTTGAAGATTTTGCCTTAGAGCTGGAAGCACTCTCCAGACCCTCCTCGAAGGAGGGTTTCGGAAGTCCCTTCAAAATCAATTTGTTCTCCCTTTCCTGAAGAACCCACGGACTAAGGGCATGACAAACTGCATTATTCCTGGAGATGAATGGCTCCCAGACAGTACACACAGAGCGTCCATCGGCAATGGACATTTTATAGCTGCACTTAGAGCACTTCTTGAAACCAGAGGGCTTATGCCCCTTAGTATCTTTGGACACAGTAACCAACTGAAAAAAAATCGACCAACAGTCAGTCACAAGGCGGGAACAAGCTAACAGACAGAACACCACAAAGATCTCTAAATCAAACAATCTCAGACACAAATACAAGGGGGGGATAAACTTTTAGCCCACTGAAACTTTTAGCACACAAGGAAAGCAAGGGGACAGACTAGTCCTCTAACTGAAACGGGCCTAGCCCGTTGGAAACAGCTAGTGGGATGCCACAGAACAATCAAGAAAAACACAACTTTCACAATACAGACAAGAAAACCGCTATTAAAATAACTTTTTTTTGCAAAAAATCTCAGATATCAGAAGAAAAAAGGGTACTTGGCCACAGCCAAGAGCGAGACCACATCTGAGCTACACTAGTGGCAAACGAGATCTGGGGATAGAGAGCAGTGCAGCATGGGATACCATCTTAACCCAGCCAATAGAAAGACTTAGAGCTAAAAAAAGTATGGCAGAGTCGGAGCAGACATTCGACTCCGAACCCACGGGCAAGAATGTAGGTGAGATTGGACTACACATCACATTTTCATCTGTATCCTAAGACTTTTTTAAACATCTATTAAATCACTTGACAGAATCATACATTTCTATAAATGAAAACAATCCACACTGACATTTTCAATTTCAAATGTGCATCACTTATTTCTCCAGTCACTGTCAAACATTGCATAGCTCATTCAAATCCTGCCCTTTAAACCTCATTCTTCCTCCAAAATACTATTCTGCATGTATTTCCACAATTCCCATTTTTTTCCTATGCAATTTGTTCCTACCCTTTTCCAAAGACCCCATTCCCATTTTCCTCTGTTAGTATGTTCACTACTAGTACAGTTGATTTAGACAGACTTCCACTTTCTAGTAATTGCTCTTTTGGCAGCTAACATAATTAGACCCGGCAAGGCCTTACTATTTCTAAGCAATTACGATTCTGCATCATAGCTCAGTAAAATTAATTTCCTAGTTATACAAATCTGCTCACACAGTATTTGATGAGCAGTCTGCAGGAAATTTAGTCTGCCAACTCAATATACACCCAATAAATATGTTCCCAATTGCCTCTTTCTTCCCAATCGCCTCCATTTGCTATCTAACCAAGGAAAATTATTTGGAATCTACTTTGGTATAAAAATACATATGTAAAACCCTTCCAAAGAGCCTAAATCGTTAAGACACCATTACATATTCGGGAGACGTACATATATCCACCCCATTGTTTCTTTGTGAATTCTCTTCCCAATCCTTTCTAACCTTCTCCGAGTCTTAAAGTTCAAGCAATATTTTGTATGCTCTAAATTATTCCTTTAATAGAAATTTCTATTCTAGATTCTACTAGAAACTCTACCAGTATTGGTCTTTCACTTAACATCCCATCATTTCTTTCTCTGCCTTCCCTACCAAAGGCAGAGATCAAAGTACAGGCAATCTGCAGCCTGCAGTCCATATAAGTTATTGGCTTCTTCCCAGTCTAATTGCCTTTCTCTCACTATTTGCTCCCAGTGGTTCCTTGCTAGTTTTCTCCAATGAATTCCAGCCCCCTCTTGCTCATTAGCTGTATCCCTAATTGCAGTAATCCCTATCAGCAGGACCTCCTTTCCCCTTTCACTCCAATGTTGGCTTAGTTCTTAGAATACTTTCTGCTACTTCACAAATATAATATTCTGTATGGTTTTATTCTTGAGGAACTACATCTAAAATCCTATTTTTTAAGCATCCCCCTGTTTCATCATTCCTTTCCACTTTATTGTGCTATGTATGGCAGCCTCAACTCTGTAGCTCTGAAATACCACCTTCAAATCAGGTAATCCCAAACCATCCTGCTCTACTGGAAGAATCAGCTTAGTTCACTTGACTCTTGCAGTCACCCCCCCATAACATTTTTTCTGCTCTTGCTATCCACAACTTCTCCTCTGGCTGCTAAACATACCGGACCCATGTATAAAACTAAAGGGACTAAACATTTTCACTGCATGTATCTTGCTATCCATAAAACAGAGTTTCCAGTTTCTCAGTTTTTGTATAATATTTTGTTTAATCTCTTAGTTGCCACAACAGAATCCTTTTTAATCCATACTCCTAAGTACTTCATTTTAGTAAGTCCCCCCATAACTACCGGGGTTGCTGAAACAATTCATATGAGGATACATATATTACAGCTATTGTCTGTTTCATCACCCTTAATTTTGTATCCTTTAAATACATGAAACAGTTTCTAAACATTCCATAACACTGAAAGGTCCTTTTCTGGACGGATCCGGTACAAAATACAGTGCAATGAAAAAATATTTGCCCCTTCCTGATTTCTTATTTGCATGTTTGTCACAAGTGTTTAAGAACAAATAAATGTAAATATTAGACAAAAATAACCCAAGTAAACACAAAATGCAGTTAAGTGATTTTATTTAAGAAAAAAACTATCCAAACCTACATGGTCCTATGTGAAAAAATAATTGCCCCCCCTTGTTAAATCATGAAGTAACTGTGGTTAATCACATTTTTGGTAAAGCAGAGTTCAATTTCACTAGCCACACACAGGCCTTATTACTGCCAGACCTGTTGAATCAGATCACTTAAATAGAACCTGTCAAAGTGAAGTAGGCCAAAAGATCCCAAAAAGGAAGACAACATGCCACAATCTAAAGAAATTCCAGAAGAGATGAGAAAAAGTAATTGACATCAGTCTGGAAAAGGTTACAAAGCCATGTCCTTCCATGAGAGCTTCCCAGGAATAGAGGTAGCTGGGGACTCTGTCCCATGTGTAAGGAATGAACGAGGATTAACAATATCAGATAAAGTTGTGTCTTACCACAACGTTCCATCTGTATTGTTGATTCTCGTTCAGTCATTATGACCCTCCCTCCTTCCCCCTCCTGTGGTCTCTAGTGAATCTCACCATCCGGTTCTCTTAGGTTATTTGACTAGAGGTAGCCACTACTTTCTTTGACTTGCAAACTCAATCTGAGGTAACAGGGAAAGGGGGATTGTGGATAAGAATTTGGCTAGAGCTTGAAGCGGACGCGAGCTTGGAAAATGGCTGGCTCGGTTCCGAGGTCCAAACAGATACCCATGCGTAATGACTGAACGAGGATCAACAATACAGATAGAATGTTATGGTAAGGCAACTTCAGATTGTTCATAAACAATTACTGAAAAATAGAAACAGAATTCTGGTGGCTGCAAAAAAAAAAAAAAAAAAACTTAAGCATTACTATGTCTAGCTAATTTAGGACATGTATCCCAGCTTAAAAAAAATCCAAGAAAAATTCTTTGGTGTTTGCTTGGGGTAGAAGTATCCATGCAAACAGTCCTGGAAAAAGTCCCAAATCTTCTAGTCTTTGCTGCATATTTGAAAACCTACATTTTTTTTTTTATGAATTGTACATCTAATCTCTTCGCAATCTTTTCTGACCTCTTCCGATTGATTTCTATAGTTATGCAACATTTTACATCCTCTACCAATTCTATTTTTTTAAACCGCAGCTTCTGTTCTACATTCAGTTAAACTCAACCACTGCAAACCTTTCATTTAGGATTCTCCTATCCCTCTGCCAATACTCCGATATCAATCCCCGATGGGGAAGGCAATCACTAACCTGCAATACAAATATCTTTTTGGCCTCATCCCATTCCACTATCATACCCTTCTCCAATTTGTTCCAATACTTCGGTTCCTTTGCCAGCTTCTTCAGCATATTTCAGCTCCCTCTTGCTCAACTCCCCATCAGAAGAATCTTTCTCCACTCCTGTGTTGGCTTAGTTCTTACAATACTTTCTGCTACTAGATCAGCACCCCGAATCCCAATTCTTTCCTTATTTCTTGGATAACCTCTTGCTTCATCATCGCTTTCCAATTTGAACTGTAGCTTTGCACTTGTGTTATGTATAACAGCCTTAACTGTGCAACTATAAAATCTTCCTTCAAATCAAGTAATACTAAACTTCCTTGTTGTTAGGAAATCAACCTCACTTAACTCTTGCCTCTTCCCATCCCAAATAAAATCCTTCAATTCTTCTCCTAGTTGATAAAAAATATGCCTGACCTGCATATAAAACTAAAAGGACTTTTTCACTGCTTATAACTTGCTATTCATACTCATAAGCAAGAGCTTCCAGTTCAATTTTTATACTCTGTTCAGTCTTACTACATTCCTTAGCTGCCATAACCAAATCCTTTTTAATCAATACTCCACAAATATGCATATTGCTGAACCAAATCATGTCTGGATAGAGTTGACAACTACAGCCTTTGTTTTTCCCTTCAGTAGTTTTACATCCCGAAAAAATCTAACAGTATCAGAATATTCCACAACACTGAAAAGTCCTTTTCTGGTTCCATAAAATACAAAATTGCAAATAAAGCCAACTTTTCTTGACCACCATACCAATTATATACTTGAATTTCTGAATCCTTGTTTTGCCAATGGTTCTAAATATAATGCAAATAGACAGGAAAGAGGACACCACTGGCTGGTTCTTCTACACAGACATCTCAGAGGAATCCTTCCATTTGAGTTTGCCTCCAATCCTGCACAAATCCCTCTTAACCATATTACTGCATCAGGAAATGCAAATGCTTCCACTGCCCTGCTCTTAAAATCCCAGCTTAATGACAACCATGGTTGTCTCATGGTTACAAGGTGTAGAAATAATTTTTTAAGTCATTTCACAGTCATGAACATTTTCTTCTTTACAAGACAATATGAAAATCAATTTTCATTGTTTCTTACCAGGCTACTAACCCTCAAGGATCTTTAAAAGCCCAGCTATGCCTTCCCATGACGTTTCTAGCCCTTTTAACTTAAATATGAACAACCCAACAAAGGCAGAACATCTATATGTCACCCCTTTCCATAAAGGACAAGAAAGCTGCTCCAGAGATGAATTTGCAGTTCCCCATACATTCAAACAGTTTACATTTGAATGAATGAAATAGAGATATTTCCAAAGTGGAATTCTGTGACGCATCTCTCCATGTTCTACATGTTGCAGAAGACATTAAGACCTCTTGAGCAGGTGTTATGACACTACTGGACTTGCAAAATTGCAGTAGAGTTGGGAAGACAGGATCTTCTGACCCCCTGTATGCAAGGCAGAGGTCCCCCCCCCCCATTAGCACCCTCTAGGACACAAAAGGACAAGTTTTTTAGAAGCTTAGTGAAGTTTATGATTTAGACCCTTGAATTTCTTGGTTAGGAAATGGTGTGGGGTGTTAAGAGGTGGTGTTTGGACTGGTACAACTCAAGAGGGGCATTATGATTGGTCTAAAGCTCAGGATAAAGTGGAATGATCACATCTCTGGACATGAACGCAATTACTCTTACTAATCTACACAACCAAAAAACAAACGTTTGTACAACAGCGGATGCATGACTGAAAGAGTTACCTACATATGTTCTTGGTCCCCTAACTACTAGATCGATTTTCAGGGGGTGTGTTGTCAATATGAGTTATGCTTGACTAAAGATATTACACACTTGGCTTTAGTCTACGGTTTTGAAACCAGCTATTTATATAAGAAAAGCCTTACTGGAGAACCTTTGTATTCTCTAAGAGTTAATAATGGCACCTAGTTTACAGTTATCAGCAAACACAATGAGCTGAAAGCCTTTATCAGTTTTCACTTCCTAGTAGTAAATGCCAAGAGAGGAGTTGGTACGCTGCTGGTGACAAGTTATTTTTTTTGGGAGATGGAGCCACCCCCACCTTAATTTTCCTGGGCAATATTTGTACATGAATATACTATCAGGTCACACAGAATTGACATTTAGCTATGAGTGTTTAATACCAGTGTGTAGAATGGTGGCAAATGCATTAGCAAGATCTACATATGCTGTCTGTACTGATTTTTCCCTTCTCCATTGCTTCAGTAGCCTTCTTGAAGTCAGCCACATTCAGTAGACAGATCTGCCCTTGAAAGTGAATTGACTTGGGTCGACTGCTTGTAGGTTGCATGTGTTCTTGTTTTGTTAATTCCCTAATGATCCTTTTCAAAGCCTTACAAATGAGGCTAGTCAGACTCATGGGTCTAACTACATGAATCAGATGACACTGCTTCAAACTAGCCGGTAGGCATCCTTGTTATCTTATCAGGCTCTTCAGAAGCAATGCTCTTAGCTTTGGATAGTACCTTGAGAACTGTTCATGGGAGATTGGGGCAGGGTGCAGCTTTGCTGCAGGTATGTAATATGGGGGGGGGGGGGGACACCTGAGCTAAATGCATCTCATAGAATTACCTCACTGGTTCTACATGCTACCATTATGAGCTCTGTGCACAGTTTGGCACTGTTTTTATGTTTCTAACAGTTAAGACAGGCTTTTTGTTTGTTTTTAGCCCAAGTACTATTTTTACCAAACATCTGGCTTTAGTTGATTTATCAGGGACTGGGGTTGCCTCAAAGTTTAGCATTTTTGGAATGCCGGGGCTTGCATTTTTTCATTACATATGCTGTTTATATTCAGATTAACAAACCAATGTACTTTTAAATCTGACACCATTTACCTCCTCTGGGAAGAGAAGCTCCTATACAGCTAACAGCAAAGGATTTAACATACTTAGGAGTCATTATGTTGGAAAGGGAACATAAATTAACCATGTCATCACTCAGTTCAAACAAACAGATGAGAATTGGCATAATCTCCGAATATTGTGATAATAGAAACTGGTTTAAATATGAAGGATTGATTTATGGCCATATTTGACTAGGGAGGGAGTTACAACTTCTACAGAAAACAGCTGTCACCTACTGTAAGGGCCAAGTCAAGAATTTCGTTGCTCCTAGCTCAGGTGCAGAATAACTGGCCCACAGGGTAAGTATGAAGTCTACAAATATCTGGCAAAAACATGTTAGGGGGATGTACAATTCTCCTAACTTATAGAAGGGTAGGTGAAATCCTCCAATAAGAGGGTACTTGGATTGATGAACAGGGACTCAATACTAATCAGGTAGGAGGCATGGGCCAAAACAGACAGTAGGGGGTCCCCATAGCTGGCTACCATGAGACACTGGGTTTAAAAAAATGGTAAGCTGTATGTGAAAGTTCCATGTCATTGTCTTCTGGATACAACACTTAATGAATATACAGACAACCCCACCTTTAGTGCCCACTTCTAGTGCAGTTGACCTGAATGTATAGCAAGCACTGAAGCCTTGCACCAGCTGGGTGCTCTCTATGAACTTTAACCAGGTTTACATGACTATTCATGTACTACTGCATCCCACAGTAGTCTCTGCACAGTAGTCTCTGCACAGTAGTCTCTGCACAGTAGTCTCTGCACAGTAGTCTCTGCACAGTAGTCTCTGCACAGTAGTCTCTGCACAGTAGTCTCTGCACAGTAGTCTCTGCACAGTAGTCTCTGCACAGTAGTCTCTGCAGTTAAGAAAAAGCAAGCACAGCCTCCTTCCCTCTTTATATTGTCTGCATGGGCTATCCCCAAGTAGCAGTTTCCTTCCACAGCTCCCCAAAACATACTGGTTTGGCTGGCCACTGTAAAGTATTCCTAAATTTAATTTACTCTTGTCCCTGAAACCCATATCATGGTGAAAAGGATGCCCGACTCACTCCCTCACCCTGTTAGCTTACTGCTTCTGGCTTAAATCTTACATTAAATATGAAGGATTTATAACCATAGTTAAACAGAGGTGTGTGGTGTACACATGCATCAGAACATACAAAAGGACCCAGTCCCACGAGGCACCATCTTTAAAACCCCAGTCCTGCTCTCAGTTGCTGCGTGTTCCTGGCTTAAGAGTCCACACCTACACAATCCATCCTACTCGCCTAAAACAATCGCCTAGCGACTGTGCCCTGCTGAACAGCCAAGAACTGATCACACAGATAAACTTGTATCTATCTGCTTCACCCCCAACAAGAAAGGTTCCAATCTACTCCCTGAGCAGTACACTTTCAAGGAGCTGAGAAATTATGTTAATTGAGGTTTACCTCACATAATGTATTGTAACTTTGCCTAATTTCTCGCTAGGTGGTTAGAGCACACTCCCTGCCAAGACTCCCAGCAGCCATTTCCCTTCTCATTCTGCACCCCCAATAGCCTCCCTTATCTAAACTATGTAAAATGTACAGAATCCTTAGTTTAACCCCCCAGAAGCTAGTATCTGAACCATATAACCTACAAACTTACTGCATTAAGCAAAGTATTAAATTTCAACCCAAACAGGCTAAGGTGTTAGCCCCTTGGATACTAGGCTGACCCAGTGCCCATCCCCTGTGCCTCCTTACCTTGAGCTCTGCTCTCTACTTCATCGATAAGTCTTCTTTGCTCCCACCAAGGTGTTAACCTGACCCTCCTGCCATTCTTTAACCTTCTGCCCTCACTGAATCCTGCCTTTTTTCCCTTCTCATTCTTTATTTCTCTTTAGTTTCATTCTAATTACCCCTCACTGAGCCCAGGCATTCCTGCCATTCACTACCCCCATCATTTATTCTTCCTTCTGTCCTCACCTCCTACCTTACAAACACGCCTAGCACAGATTCTATAATCCGAGCATACTTCTATCTCAGTGCCTGCTTTTCCGGGCAGTACCTGCACACACCCACCCTACTTCTCCCCCCACTCTAAACTATATCTGGTCCAACCCTATCTTAAGGATACAGTCCCACGAGGCGCCATCTTTAAATCCCCAGTCCTGCTCTCGGCTGCTGCATGCCCCTGACTTAAGCGTCAACACCTACACTAAGTTTGCAACAGTTTACTGTACTGTCTTACTTCGGAAAGCTTGTATTTGTGTGCTGTTCTTTCGTGGAATCTGCAATCATACTGTCTGAAGTGTTCTACCTGAACTGTTACAAATGTTGCTTGTACTTCTCGAATATACACCCGACCTGTGATAGCATTTTGAATGAACATCAACACATATTTGTGTACTTAAGCGTTTGCGCGTTTACAAGCTGCAGTAACGCGGAACGACTGATGCAGTGTCTTAATGTAGTTCTAGCACTTACAATCACTGAATATGAAGAACTAACCTGCCCTGAATATAAAATAGTGAAAGGAATTGTACCGGTGCATTCTATCCACTAGTTGTAGGGCATTATTTCAATATTAGTGCTTACACTCGCTCCATATTAAGACATTATTAGTGCCTATATAAATACAAGAGTAGTTTTAAGCATTTGCACGTTTACAAGCTGCAGTAATGGGGAATGACTGAGGTAGTGGTCATTACTCTTGCTATATACGAAGACCCTACCTGCCTGGGATTGAAACCTGTTAATGGTAATAGTACTGGTGATTTTTATGCAGAATTTGTAGTGTCTTAATGCATTAGAGCTTCGATCATACTGATCTAACCTACCATTTTTTTTTTAAATAAATTACCGGACACTAATACTACCTGCGACTAAAGCAAAGCAAGTATTAGCATTTTGTCTCTGCACAAAGCCCTAAATGTGATATACTGGCTAAAGAACTATGGTAGATGAAAGGTTATTACACTAGCAGGCTAAAGTGCAACATTACAACGCACTGTGATAGACTCACCCATGTGGTAAATTATTATAGTTAGTGTCTCGGTCATCCTTATGCAGCTTTAGATACCAAGTGCTTTATGTATCCTTGAAGTTGTTTCTGCACTAAGTGTCCTGACTTGTGTTCACATGACAAACGTGTACTTTACCTGTGTTTTATGCATTGTTGAATAGCCCATATTTTTCTGTTTAAGACTCCCCTTTAAAACTACCTCTCTCTCCATATATCTCCAGCAATCCATCCTACTCACCTAAAACAATTGCCTAGCGACTGTGCCCTGCTGAACAGCTAAGAACTGATCACAGATACACTCGTATCTATCTGCTTCACCCCCAAGAAAGGTTCCAATCTACTCCCTGAGCAGTACACTTTCAAGGAGCTGAGAAAGTATGCTGACGTTTACCTCACATAATTTACTGTAACTGCCTAATTTCTTGCTAGGTGGTTAGAGCACACTCCCTGCCAAGACTCCCAGCAGCCATTTCCCTTCTTATTCTGCACCCCCAATATCCTCCCTTATCTAAACCTTGTAAACATACAGAATCCCTAGTTTAACCACCAGAAGCTAGTATCTGAACCATATAACCTACAAACTTACTGCATTAAGTAAAGTATTACATTTCAACCCAAAAGGCTGCTAGTAAGGTGTTAGCCCCTTACTTTGTTGACCCAGTGCCCATCCCTTGTGCCCCCCTCACCTTGAGCTCTGCTCTCTGCTTCACTGACTGTTTTCTGCTCTGCTGGCCAAGTCTTCTTTGCTCCAACCTGTGGGCTCACTGTGCCCCCCACTACTCCTTCCTTTATTCCCACCTCTATTCTCCACCCCATTATCTCTCATACAATCCCACACTCTTCTCCACATCCACCACTCCCATCCTCTACCAATTAATCAACCACACCCCATCCTGATCCATTATACCCCCTACACTTCTCCATGCCCCTCCCTCCTCTTTTACCCACTGACACCATAGGTAGGTACTAGGCAATTGGCCCTTGGGCCTATACAAGCCTAGCCAAAAAGGTACCCTGGCTTTTGTCACTCAAGAAAATTTTCCTGTGCCCCTGTCAAGCAGAACCACAGAAGTGATCCCTGGGATGAATTTCCTATTACCCATCCAATCAAGATTTTTCTTGAAGAGTGCTAATGAGGAGCTCTGTTTGACATACGTAGTCTGTTCCAGAGTATGGGAAGTCTCTGGGACAGGAAGCTATCCCTCCAGCATGTTCTGTTTATTGTGTTTACAAGGTTTAGGTCCCTAGAGCGTGTAGCTCGTAGGGATTGGGATTTTTTTTAAGTGGAGCATGTCCAACAGCTCTGGGTTTGACGTAGCTTTGTATGTTAGGCAGAGATCACCTCTGAGTAGGCGATATGCGACGGAGTAAAGTTGGAGTTTGAGACAGTCTGTGTAAGGCATCTGTTTGAGGCCAGTAATCCTCTGAGGTATTTTTGCAGCGTTTCCAGTTGTTGTAGATGTCCTGTGAGGTAAATACCAAAAGGGGCGTTGTACTCTATAATGTGTCTGAGTGATGAGTAGAGGGGAACAATGACCTCTTTATGGATGAGAAACATTTTGTGATGAGATGTGCCACATAGGATTTCCTGACCACTGTGGCAATGTGATTATCAAAGGAGAGACTACTGTCCACCTGTGTCCCAAGGTCTCTTATCACACTTTTGGTGTTAAGTAAACTACCGCCTATGTGGTAGTTCATGGTTAGAGTTTTTACCAAAGGGGATGACAATGCACTTTTTGGCATTGAGCTTGAGACCATGTCTTTGACACCAGGCATCTGTCTCAGGGAGGCCCTTTAGTAGGATGTCCACATCGTTAGAAGTTTCGATTATGGCTCCTAGTTTGCAGTTATCTGCGAATTTAGTTAGCCAAAGACCTTCTGTGTTAGCCTGTACTTCAGAGAAGTAGATACCCAACAAGAGAGGACCCATGACTGAACCTTGTGGTACACCACTTGTCACTGGTCTGAAGTCTGATTTGGAGTCCGCTACTTTCACAGTGTGGGTTCTGTCAGTAAGCCAGTTGGCAACCCATCTTGTGACATAGGGATTTATACCTAGTTTAGTGAGTTTATCCAAATTCCAGAGTGGGGGATGGTGTCGAACGCCTTGGTGTGATATAGATTGGCTGTGTGAACCACCTTACCCTCATCTATGGCTTTGGTGACTACTTCAAGAAGTCTATCAGGTTTAGGACACATCATCTGCCTTTTACAAACCCAAACTGTGTGGGGTCCAGAGTTTGGAGATCTCCAATGTCTGTTTATGAGTTCCATGGCCTTGTAGACGAGGCTCGCCAGGCTAATGGGGTGGTAGTTCGCAGGATCTGTTGTGGGGCCCCCCCCCCCTTTGCGGAGTGGGATAACTGTCGCGGTGCACCATTCAATGGGCACAAAGCCTGAAGTGAGGCTATGATTGAACATGGTACTTAGGTAGGGTGCCAATTCATTCTGTAGTTTATGTAGAAGACAGCCTGGGATGTTGTCAGGTCCCATGGATGCTGTGTTCTTGGCTTTGGAGAGTGAGGGCATTACCTGTGCAGCCATGATTACAGGAACTTTGCATTCTTCCGGTATAAAGATGGGCCCTTTAGGGGGTAAAGTTGGCACTGAACCTGCCAGGATGTTGGCAATATCAGTTGGTTCTGTATATTTCACGTCATTGTGCTGCAACTGTGAGCAGATCCGAGTGCTGACATTGAGATTCTTGACATAGCTATAGAACACTTTGTGGTTGTCTTTAGAATCAGTGGCAATTTTGTTTTCATAACTAGCTTTGGAGGATTTTATGAGGAATCTCAGCTTCTTACTGAGGCTGACCAGGGAGTTCCTCCAATCGTGGGATTTTACTCTTTTTTGCAACAGTTTCTTTCTTTTGTTGTAGAGTTTGTTTATGGCAGGAGAGCACCAGATTGGCTTCCTTTTTTTGGAAGATAGCATCTTGGTTCTGTTAGGAATAGCACGATCCATGCACTCGTGTAAGTGCTTATAAAGTGCATTTGTGTAGAATTCAGCAGTCATACCTCTATTGCCCATCTGCATGGGTGTTGTGAAGTTTGCCATTTCTGTCTTAAGAAGCATGAAGGTGGCTTTGGAAGAAATTTTTTATGGTCGTTTTCCTAATGGGGGAGTGGGAGCGGGATGTAGATGTCTGGGGTGATTAGCTTGTGGTTGGATCTGACCAACGAGGAGCTGACCTCTGGTGTGGAACACCGGTCACCCATGTTGGTGATGACCAGGTCTAGGATATTGCTGCCCCTGGAGGGAGTGTGGATAAGTTGATCCAAGGCGTTGGAATTGATTTCCAGAAAAAGTTGAGCAAAAGAGTTGGTACACAAGTAGTTTTCCCAGTTAATGGTAGGGTAGTTGAAATCACCCATTAGAGTGTTGGGGATGTACCTTAATGTTTTCCAGTGCATCAAGAAAAGAGGAGTGGGAATCCTGGGGCATGGTGGGGGGGGTCTGTAGCAAGCTACAATCTGGATTGCAGTTTTGCCCCGAGTTTGTTGAACTTGGATAATCTCGGATGCATTATGCTGAGCAACTAGTTTGGAGGTGTGGATATCCTTAATGAAATGGACACGCCTCCACCTTTAGTGTTTCGGTCCGGGTTTGGTGGCCAAAAGGTGTGGTATGAATTACAGCCTGGTAATGCAGGGGTGCTCTCTGGAGCTTTGAACCAGGTCTCTGTCACTGCACAGATGTCAATGTTCTCCATTTTAAAGAGTGCCTCGAGTGCATTTTGAGGTTTAGACTTCTAGCATTGAGTAGCATTACCCTCAGATTTTGCTTGCTTGTACCCGTTATGGTGGTGAATTTGTCATTTGAACCTTGCCTAAAAAAGGCACTACAGGGGTGGCAAGAGCCTTTGCCAGTATCCAGAATCCCAAGGGCACCAGGTGCAGGCCATCTCTGGCAAAGCAGTGTGGTCTGTCGATCATGTCATCCCAGGCAGACAGATACTGGATTCCCTTAGAATGACACCAGAAGCTTAGCCAATTGTTAAAGTCAATCATTTTGTTCTTGTACTGTGGTGTCATTCTGGGTGATGGCAGGATACTGCTCAGGGCTAGGGTCATACCTACCTGGGCTACAAGACTGGAGAGCTCCTCCATGTCTCTTCATGTAGTCCAGGGAGGTACATCTCAGGTCATTCACACCAACATGGACAAAGAGTCATATTTGTACTTGTTGTGGAGTGACCTAACTGAATGTGTTATGTGGTGGATCCTGGCACCTGACAGGCAGCGGACAGTAACTTTTTCCTTGTTTAGCCTGGTGAGTGGAACATCAATTTGCCTGACTATAGAGTCACCTATGAAACATCAGTGTGCCTGACTAGAAAGTCACCTATAAGTGTTAGGTACGTTATGCCTTATGGGCTGTAGTTGAGTGGCACACTGAGTATGTGGGCTGTGTCATTTGGGTTGTGTTGGAGGGGGTGGAGGTTGCTTGCATTTCTGCTTTGGAGGTCTCTGTTTGGGCAGATTTGTACTGAGCCTCCATGAATGTAGGTGTAACTACCTATTCCCACCTCCCCAATTTACCATGCTCTCCACTTTATGTAACCCTTCCCTGCCACTCAATCTTCTACTCACTCTGATACATGCTACCCCTTATTCCACCTCCAAACTCCTCCTTTTTTCCTACCCCCATCTCCTCAACCAACTCCCTTCCTAGCCTTGCAACCTCCCACTTTCACACCATATCCTCCTCTCTTGTTCAACGAAATCCGCTCCACTACTACAAACCCAAGATCACATCCTCCTCATTGAAGCACAACACACCTAAAGCAACATTGCTTTCCCCAAATAACTCAAGCAGCAAACCCAAGCTCCTGCTCACATTTTCCTTTGCCACCCTCTTATCAGTAGACACACCCCAACCCCGGTTCAAAGACTAGGACCAACCACACTCATCCAATCAATTCATACCACCAAGCCTAAATATCTCAAACTACTTACCATCAACACCCAGAGTTTGAGAAATAAAATATCCCACTTCTAGTCTTGGCTAAACCATATCCTACCAGATACAGTTACAGTCTGAGACCTGGCTAAAACCCCATATTCCTGATTCTGAAATCCTACCCCCTTGGTTCCAAGCAATCAGACAAGACTGCCAAAATGAGAAGAGCAGCCTTAATTTACTGTAGTCTACAATCCTTCACTCCCTACCCAAACCCCATTCCTCAGTTCAATAACGCTGAACTAATAGGAATACTCAAAATGAAGGACTATAAAAACATTTCTGTTATGGCCCTCTACATTCCCCCTGGAAACAGCAATACACTAAGAAATACTTCTATGGACCACAACCAATATTACACTTGAGACCTACATTTTAGGGGATGTGAACATTGACTGGAACAAAAATTCCAAAACTCCCTCCATTTCTATCAATCTACTTAACTTCACACAACTTGTGACATCACCAGACCCAACAAAAAGAATCCCAGGGACCACTGTTGACTGGATGCTTGCCTCCCACCCAAATAAAATCTCACTCCGGCACCTTACCAAACTCCATGAGTGACCACTTGCCAGCCTTCATCCATCGAGACCCCCCCCCCAACCTTCACCAATACATCCATACTCGAAACCTCAACTTTTTCCAACTCCCTCAAACTCACAAACTGGGACAGCCTAAAAACTCTTCCTCTAGAGAATACTGTAGACTTCTTTAACTTTACCTTCTTAAATACCCTGAACTCCCAAGCCCCACCTAGAACAAAACATAAAACCCAACTCTGCCCCATGGCTAACTAAAAAACAAACTCTTATGCAACAAAGAGACAAAGCCTGGAAACTTTATCACCACAATAAAGACCCTGACCTCCCTTCTGAAAGATAAGCAACTCCACAACCTAGCCAAAAAAACAGATTATAAAAGACCAAAAGTCCTACTATACCAAACTCCAGGCTAACCATTCCAAAACCCCAAACAATTTTGGAACTCCAACTCTTCTAAACCCAAGTACCAAACAAAACCCTTGCCCAGACACCAGCAAAACAGATCTAGAAATAGCCACGCTATTCAACTCTTTTACGAACTCTATAGCAGAACTCACCAAGACCTTCCCAAATAACGACCCCTCCACCACCCTCAAAGCCTCCTCCCTAACCTCTACCAAACCTCCCACCCCCAGCAATCCTTCATTTCAACTCAAACCCATATCCACTGCTTACATAAAAAAAACTCTCCAAACTCAAGCCATGTTCCAATGCCCCTGACTATATCCCCCTACTATTCCTAAAACTTGCAGCTAATGGTATTGCAGTCCCTATCAGCACTCTCATTAATAGATCCATTCAAAAATCCTATATACCAAAACTATGGCATTCTGCCTTTATCCTACCCCTCCACAAAGGGGGGAAAATAACTTCTCAAACCTCCGACCTATAGCCATTCTCCCCCATCTCAAAAACTCTTGAAAAATGCATCCACCTCCAGCTCATGCCTTTCCTTACCAATAATCAACTGTTCAACCCTACTCAGCACTGTTTCCGCCCTGGCCACAGTACTATAACTGCTCTCTCTTACCTAGACATAATAAACCACACCAGTGAATCTAGAGAAAGTTTATCTGCAGTCCTCCTCAATCTCTTCAAAGTATATGACACAGTCTCCCACCTCCTTAAACACCTCTCTAACCTTAATCTCTCCCCAAAACATCCCAACCTGGTTCAGCAGCTATCTCACCGACCGATCTCAGGCTGTCAAGTAGCAAAATGGCACCCCAACCAGGGTTCCCCAAGGATCCATACTTGGGCCCAATGCTCCCCAAGGATCCATACTTGGTCCAATGCTCTTTAATGCATTCACTAATGATTTCCATGCCGCCATCCCAAACACTAAGATAGTACAATACGCAGACGACTCAACCCTAGTCTGCTCCGCTTCTAACCTACCAGAGCTCCAAACAAACTCAATAGCCTTCTCAACTAGAGAGGACTGGATGCTTCAATGTCACCTTTCCCTAAATGCCAACAAATCTAAGATATTACTTTTCACTCCCTCTAAATCCCTCACTCAACAAAAACTCTTAAAAATAATTAGCCATGTCAACTCTTCCATAGAAATTGTTTCATCTGCTAAACTTCTTGGGGTTACTATTGATAATCATCTAAGATTCGATACTCATTCAGCTAATTAAGAAAACACATCAAAAACTTGGTATGTTGTACAGAAACACACTTTCTCTCACCATCTACAAGACAAATACTCTCCACTACCTACTTACTACCATCACTCTTGTATGGTGCTACACTTATCACTTCCAAACTACAAATCTGTTTTAACAAAATCTCAAAATTCGCCACTAAATCCAAATAGACCTCCCACCACTTTCTCTCCACCAGCTTCAGTGGCTAGAACTTCCCAACTTCCTTAACTACCTCCAACTCACTTCAGCCCACAAACTAATTTTTAAACCCACCAGTTGCCCAGCTCTAACATCTTACCAAAATACACCCCTCACAGAACTCTAAGATCTGCCCATCAAAATCTACTTTCTATATACAAACAGAACCGCCCCGCCGGCCAACTTCTATCATTTTCCCTACCAAAAATAAAAATGGAATTCTCTCCCTCCCACTCTAAGAACCTCAGAAAACCTTGAGCACTTCAAAACTCAGCTCCATTCCCACTTCACCCAAAACTGGAATTGCAGTTGCACTCAACCCACCTAGCCCACTAAGCCCCTACTACAAGTTAATCTAACCCATACTACCTAAAACAGCAGCCTTACTTTGAATATAACATTACTTAGCTTTCCAACTGTCCTCCTTCCCCTTTCTGGGGAAGATTCTCTATTGGCAATTCTTAAACTTTGATGCTATTAACTAAATGCTATTAACTAAATCATTTTCACTTCTTATCCTGAATGGTGATGTATACACCCCACCTTCTCTAGTTCTTTTCGGTCTCAACTTGATACTTTTTAAATAATGTACTTTCCACCTACATTCACCCCTCTATGCAAATTTGTACTCACAAAAGTCATTCTATAACAATTTAAATCAATAACTACAGTCAAATGAACTATTTTACAACCTTACTCATCTACTTAACCGCGGTGGTGATGCTGCGGTAGCATTGTCATCTCACAGTAAAACGCTGTCCGGTTCGATTCTCAGATAAAGCGTCTTCTGCGTGGAGACATGCGTGAACGGGCATACCTTCGTTGAAGGTTGTGCGTTAGGGCTGGTAACTGCATGTAAAAATCAACTACCAATCATTCGCGGACCGGAGTTCCTCTGTAGCGAGCCCGAACCAGGAAAAGCCGAAAGACAAAAAAACTCATCTACCTCCACAGTAGAACTAAACATCTGTCTCAACTTCTCCCAATCCTAATTGTAGTCTCTCCTTTGATAGTCACATCGCCACAGTACTTAGGAAGTACTTCTACGTGGCACACCTCATCATAAAAGGGTTCTCATCCAGGAAAAAAAGAAGAAGTCATTGTTCCCCTCTACTCGACACTCAGACCCATTACAGAGTACAATGCCCATTTTGGAATGTACCTCACAAGACATCTGCAGCAGCTGGAAAGGCCACAGAAGTACCTCACAGAGGATTACTGGCCTCAAACAAATGCCCTACACTGACCACCTCAAAAAAACTCCAGCTTTACTCCGTAGCATATCGCCTACTCCAAGGCGATCTCTGCCTAACATATAAAGCTATGTCAAACCCAGAGCTGTTGGACATGCTACACAAAGAAATCCCAATCCCTCACAGCTACACGCTCTAGGGACCTAAACCTTGTCACCACAATAAGAAGGACATGCTGGAAGGATAGATTCCTGTCCCAGAGACTTCCCATACTCTGGAAAAGGCTACCCGTCTATGTCAAGCAAAGTTCATTAGCACTCTTACAGAAAAATCTTGAGTGGATGGGAAATAGGAAATACACCCCGGAGATCACTTCTGCGTCTTGGCTCAACAGTGGCACAGGAAAATAACTTTCTTGGGTGGCATAAGCCAGTGAACCTTGTTGGCTAGGCTTACTTAGGCCTTTGGGCAGACAGCCTAGTACCTACCTATAATACAATTGTATGTATGAATATAACGTACAACTGTATGTATGCAATGCATGTTGCTATTTTCTGACTGTACCCTAATACGTTTTACTATGCAATATAACTTTTTGCTTACTGTCACTGTGTATTATAGATATGTAATAATATTTTATTGCCTATTGTTACTGTGTTTTGGAGCTTTTCTCCCCAGGCCTCCACTGAAAATGGGCTCCCTGGAAATAAAATAAACTACAGCATAATCAGCACACTGAACGGTTAGTGCACAAGATGAAAAATCTGTGCTATTAATGAGCTGCTCTCTGTTGTCATGGTACAGAATTTGATTCCTTCCACATTCATTTACCTTCTGAGACTCCAGGCAAGTTAGTCAACTAGACAGGACTACCAGGTCACGTCTGAAAAAGCAACAATTGTTCAATGGGCTTACCCAGCAAGTAAACAGGTAAAATAAAAATGCACTCCGCGCCAGAAGGACATACTGGTCAGTTTGCTACAGTCCACCTTAGGAGTTGGCCATCAACAACCATCATCCCACCATTTTGTCAGCATTACTACAGCACAACAATAAAGTTAAGATACACAAGTAGTCAACAATATAGTAGGCAAAACATTTAAACAAAATTACCTGGAACCAATTATTTCAACAGCAAACAAATACACAACAAAAACACGCAGTGTAATTAACAATCACCACTACTGGCAAATGTGTTGTGTATACAACACAACTATACACAATATAAACTGAACTACACGAAGTAATAGCTTTTTCTTAATTACCTTAGCATCATGACAGTTTCTTTCTACTGGAGAACCGAATACTTTCAGAAAACAAAGTTTCCCAAAACAATGTCACAGCAACTATATTTAGTCAGAAACAGCAATATAGTTGTCACTGTTTTGTGTTCTCGATTACAATCTCGAACTACAGGTCTGGGACACTACAAAAAACATACTCAAAAGTTTACACGTGCTCACAGAAAGGTTGTAAACACTGACGCTTTTAATTTCCTATAATTTACAACAAGGACAACATTAAAAGGCAGTCATCAAAACGCGTTAAAAATCAGAAATTGTTCTAAACAGATTTCCTCCAATCAACCCAAAAAGAAAATGAATATAGCTCAACAAATACAAGGCACAAATGTACTGAACAAGCAATCATCACAGGCAGCAGGATTCTGAATCTCATCATGCCAGTTATAAGTTACAGCAGGCCAACACGGCAATGCACATTATACGGAGTTGTTCATCGCTTCTAACTCTCCGTCTCACATATTTCCTCCACATCGCCATTGCTGCATACATTATACTGGACAACACTACTTGATTATAACTCACTTACCTTCATCTGGATCGTACATGTTGATTGCTAAGTGTTAATAAAGCTCCTCTATAGAAGAAAAAAAGTATACAAATCGGACAGTCAGAAAAACTAAATTCACAAAATGCCGTACTTATTATACTGAGCGTATGTACGACGGAAAATAGAGTACATCCGGTACTTATAAAGTTAGAGTGATCCATTATTGGTGGTGGAGGGGGGTATACAAATTGTTTTTTTTTTTGTTGTTTTTTTTTTTTTTTTTTTTTTTTTTGCTGTTGTTTTTAACTAAAACCGTCACCTTCTGTCACTTGGAAAATATTACTACCGATTGTTAACGAAGATTACTAAATGTTCTTTTTTTGTGTGTGCATTGTTTTATACGTCAGTGTGTGAAGTATAGGTTTAGTCCGTGTACATTGAGAGGCAGGGATAAATCCAGAAATAATAACTTGAAAAGTTGATAGAATAAGGGAGTATGGATTAACATTTGCTTTATGAATTGAAATGTTCATAGGTAAGTACTAGGTTATCTGCCCGAGAGCATCTATAAGCCTAGCCAGAATGTGTTGGCTTTCGCCATCCCCTTAGATTAGTTCCTGTGTCTCTATCCAGCAGAGCCATTAGTTCCCCGTGCCTCTGTCGAGTAGAGCCACTGCAGTGATGGTTGTGGATAGATTCCCTTGGCTGAAGGGACCTAGTCCTTTCAGCCAAGGGAATCTAGCCTGCTCATAGTGAGATGGCTAGATTCTAGTGGGGAAAAGGACCATCTTTACAGCAATAGATTCTAGCCTTGTTGCTGTGAGCAGGCTAGATTCCCTTGGTTGAAGGGACCTGGGGCCTTTCAGCCAAGGGAATCTAGCCTGTGTTATATGAGAAAGCTAAATTCTAGTGGGGAAGAGGACATTCTTTGCAGTAATAGAATTTAGCCTTCTCACTTAATACAGGCTAGATTCCCTTGGCTGAAAGGACCTAGTTATTAATAAACATGAGGTAATCTGATGTAATACATATGATTGACAGGGACCTTTCAGAGCATGGAATCTAGCTATTTTAATACAGTAGATTGTTGGGGAAAAGGACTGAAACATATTTTAACTACTTTATAAATATTATGCAGTTTATTTATCAGAATAATTCTTAAACTGATTTTCATCTAAAGCAGAATAGGTTATATTGTATAAAAGACAAATTCAGGAAAAAAATTCTGGATTGCAGTTTACAAAATTACTCATGTTCACCTGAAAGGGAGACTAAAGTTAACATTTATAAAAAAAAAAATCCTGCAGTTGTTTACGCAAAGCAAGACCACTGTAACAGCACTATGAGGAAATAAAGCTGCAGTTGAAGGTTCGAATATTTAATAATGCAACAAATAGAACTATTTGTTGCATTATTAAATATTCGAACCTTCAACTGCAGCTTTATTTCCTCATAGTGCTGTTACAGTGGTTTTGGTCTTTTTTGGCACTATATTCCATTTGGTTGGTGTTACGCAAAGCAAGGGAATAACCTGGTTTGTAAAAGAATGTGAATTA